>NW_026287922.1:0-6946 GCF_023373465.1 Oncorhynchus keta | reverse complement strand
TTACATTTACATTTAAGTCATTTAGCAGACGCCTTATCCAGAGCGACTTACAAATTGGTGCATACACCTTATGACAACCAGTGGAACAGCCACTTGCATCTAAATCTTGTTGGGGGAGAAGGGGGGTGAGAAGGATTACTTACCCTTACTTACCCTATCCTAGGTATTCCTTGAAGAGGTGGGGTTTCAGGTGTCTCCGGAAGGTGGTGATTGACTCCGCTGTCCTGGCGTCGTGAGGGAGTTTGTTCCACCATTGGGGGCCAGAGCAGCGAACAGTTTTGACTGGGCTGAGCGGGAACTGTACTTCCTCAGTGGTAGGGAGGCGAGCAGGCCAGAGGTGGATGAACGCAGTGCCCTTGTTTGGGTGTAGGGCCTGATCAGAGCCTGGAGGTACTGAGGTGCCGTTCCCCTCACAGCTCCGTAGGCGAGCACCATGGTCTTGTAGCGGATGCGAAGCTTCAACTGGAAGCCAGTGGAGAGAGCGGAGGAGCGGGGTGACGTGAGAGAACTTGGGAAGGTTGAACACCAGACGGGCTGCGGCGTTCTGGATGAGTTGTAGGGGTTTAATGGCACAGGCAGGGAGCCCAGCCAACAGCGAGTTGCAGTAATCAAGACGGGAGATGACAAGTGCCTGGATTAGGACCTGCGCCGCTTCCTGTGTGAGGCAGGGTCGTACTCTGCGGATGTTGTAGAGCATGAACCTACAGGAACGGGACACCGCCTTGATGTTAGTTGAGAACGTCAGGGTGTTGTCCAGGATCACGCCAAGGTTCTTAGCGCTCTGGGAACTGGACTGGAGCACTGACCTGTTTCTCTCTGCCCCATGGCAAAATGTGTTGAACAAACCCCTCAATGGCTATCTAGTATTCTTATGCTTGACAGAGGCTCTCTCCAATACTAGTTTTTGTTTCCTTTCTCACACCAAGCTAGTCAGTGGTTTACCCAGACAGAGTGAGTCATGTGTCACACGCTGAAGTGAGAGCAGCTCAGAATAGCAGAGTGAAATAGGCAGCGAGAACAAAACACCACAGAGCCAATCGTCAGGCTGGGGTGAACGATACAGATAACAACGTTGTTCCCCATATATATCCTATCTAACTGATACATATAGTAGCGTATCCTGCCTCTGTCTTAGCCTCTACCACTGCAGTACAACTGTTACCTCATCTATCTCAACACAGCCTTCCCCCAATATTAATTCCCACCCACATGGGCACCACTAGTGCCCTCCCTGCAGATAGCAAACCTGCCAACACAGGCTATCCCTCCTCTCGCCCCCTTTAGCATCCCTCCCCTCAGCCCAGCACACAGCATGTCATTAGTATCAAAGTGCTAGCTAAGCTACCACCCACAGTTGGCTGCCTGGCTAACTGCTGGAGAGGCTGGTAAAAACACAGGTTAGCCTATAAAAACACACAGATTTCATAGACCCCTGACTTGAGGCCAGAACACAAGACACTTAAGTGAGATAAGGTGGATATGGGTCATTAACGTTGTGAAGATTTAATCCTGTTGCTTCAATTATTAGCCTGTTAGTGGCCAGCCTGTTAGTGGCCAGCCTGTTAGTGGCCAGCCTGTTAGTGGCCAGCCTGTTAGTGGCCAGCCTGTTAGTGGCCAGTCTGTTAGTGGCCAGCCTGTTAGTGGCCAGCCTGTTAGTGGCCAGCCTGTTAGTGGCCAGTCTGTTAGTGGCCAGCCTGTTAGTGGCCAGCTTGTTAGCCTGCCATTCTCCTTGGACCTCTCATCAACGAGCTGTTTTCACCCACAGAACTGCCGCTGACTGGATGTTTTTTGTTTGTCGCCCCATTGTCGGTGAACCCTAAAGAGTCCGTGGGAGAGAACCATTGTCGGTGAACCCTAGAGAGTCCGTGGGAGAGAACCATTTTCGGTGAACCCTAGAGAGTCCGTGGGAGAGAACCATTTTCGGTAAACCCTAGAGAGTCCGTGGGAGAGAACCATTTTCGGTAAACCCTAGAGAGTCCGTGGGAGAGAGGGAACCATTTTCCGGTGAACCCTAGAGGGGTCCGTGGGAGAGAACCATTTTCGGTGAACCCTAGAGTCCGTGGGAAGTTTTCAGGGAGTCCGTGGGAGAGAACCATTTTCGGTGAACCCTAGAGGGGAAGTTTTGATGAAGCCTAGAGTCCCTGGGAGAGAACCATTTTCGGTGAACCAGAGAGCGTGGGAGAGAACCATTTTCGTGAACAGGGTGGTGTACCTAATAAACTGAGTGTATAGTGGCATCACTATTAGCTCCATGAAATCTGCAACGACATGGGTCATCTGTCAAGTCAGGTGACTGTTCTGTCTACCAATGAGAAGCTTTGATGTGCTGCTCACTCTGATGTGACACCAGCCAAATGACTCTTCTTCAGCAGCCTGACTCAAGCAGAATCGTTTGGTCGCCTGGCTCCATCCCTGTGTGTGGGTGTGTGTGTGTGACCCTCCCAGAGGTGATTTATGACTTTGCTGAGCAATACTTAGAAATGTCCCTCCTGCCTCCCACATCCTATCCCCTTCCCCATGCTCCTCAGCCCCTCTCCTCCTGCCTGCACCTGCACTCAGCCAGGTGAAGATCTAAGAAGCTGTAGAGAAATGAGATACACTGCATGTCATAAGGTGAATGCACCAATTTGTAAGATCTGGATAAGAGCGTCTGCAGACTTATGTAAATGTAAATGACCAAAAGCATGTGGACACCTGCTTTCGCCGAACATCTCATTCCAAAATCATTGGCATTAATATGGACTTGGCCCCCCTTTTCTGCTATAACAGGCTCCACTCTTCTGGGAGGCTTTCCACTAGGTGTTGGAACATTGCTGCTGGGACTTGCTTCCATTCAACCACAACAGCATTAGTGAGGTCGGGCGCTGATGTTGGGCTCTGATGTTGGCCCGGCTCGCAGTCAGCGTTCAAATTCATCCCAATGGTGTTTGATGGGGTTGAGGTCAGGGCTCCACACGGATCTCGACAAACTCTTTCTGTATGGACCTCGTTTTTACATGGGGGCATTGTCATGCTGAAACAGGAAAGGCCTTCCCCAAACTGTTGCCACAAAGTTGGAAGCACAGAATCGCCTACAATGTCATTGTATGCTGTAGCGTTAAGATTTCCTTTCACTGGAACTAAGGGGCCTAGCCCGAACCATGAAAACAGCACCAGACCATTATTCCTCTTCCACCAAACTTTGCAGTTGGCACTATACATTGGGACAGGTAGCCAAACCCAGATTCATCTGTCGGATTGCCAGATGGTGAAGCGTGATTCATCACTCCAATGGCAGCCGACGCTTGGTATTGTGCATGTTAATCTTAGGCTTGTGTTGGCTGCTTTCGGCCATGGAAACCCATTTCATGAAGCTCACGAGCAAATAGTTATTGCTGGCGTTGCTTCCAGAGGCAGTTTGGAACTCGGTAGTGAGTGTTGCAAACTGAGGACAGATGATTCTTATGCACTACACGCTTCAGCACTCGGCAGTCCTGTTCTGTGAGCATGTGTGGCCTACCACTTCGCGGCAGAGCCGTTGTTGCTCTAGACGTTTCTCCTAGATGTTTCTACTCCTAGACGTTGCTCTTAAACATTTCTAGAATAACAGCATTTACAGTTGCCTGGGGCAGCTATAGCAGGGCCGGAATTGGACAAACTGACTTCATGGAGAGGTGGCATCCAATGAAGGTTCCACGTTGAAATTCACTGATTTCTTCATTAAGGCCATTCTACTGACAATGTTTGTCTATGGAGATTGCATGGCGTGCTCGATTTTATACACCTGTCAACAACAGGTGTGGCTGAAATAGCAGAATCCACTAATTTGAGGTGGTGTCCACATACTTTTGTAAATATAGTTTACTAGCAGCCCAGCACAAGCTTGACTGACTTGACTGTTCACAGGAAAGAAGACAGTACTCATTTTCCGTACTGATCTGAGTGAGAGAACATAAGACTATAGCCTCTGTTTATTACCATTTTTAAACTACTGAGCCAAGCCTAAACAAATACTTCACATTCATTTTTTTATTTTATTTAACCTTTATTTAACTAGGAAAGTCAGTTAAGAACAAATGTATATTTACAATGACTACACCGGCCAAACCCAGACGGCAGCTGGGCCAATTATGTGCCGCCCTATGGCGGTGGGGAGGTTACAAAGGGATTAGGGTTGCAAAGGGTCGGAAAATTCTAGGTCTTGGGGATAGTTTAACCCAAAATATGCTACAATTCAATGGAATTGCAACCCCTCTTCATGCACAGTGCATTCTTCCATCACATGTACAGCTGATTCTCAAGATCTTTCACACTAATAGAGATGCTATTGAGCCCACACTACACTACCTTGTCAGAGCCAAGGACATGCTTTCTGGTACATTAGCTGATTACAATACTGGGTGGGGTGAATATATTTTATATGACATACATAATTTTTAGTTAACTAGTATATAGTAGCCTACTACAAAGTGTGTTTAAATCATTTCTAACTTGTTAACAATTTCTGCTAGTTAGTTTTTGCTACCATGTGGGTTTTAGCTTGCTTGAGCCTGCTAACTGAGGAGTGTTAATTCCCCTATTTCCATACATGCTTTATTTAAAACATGTATCTTACAAAGGAGTTGTTTAATCTAACTGTTTAACTATTTATCTGTACATGGAATTGTATGGTTTTTTAAACTCAATCTTTACAGGAAAATGCCACGGCACTATCTGATGTGTGGAGACATTTCACTGCAGCTAATGTAGAAGGAAAAGCTATGTATATTTGCAAATACTGGGCCAAATTATAGGTAAAGAATGCAACAAAGATGCAGAATCATCTGGCCAAGTGCATAAAGTTCCCTCAGCGCTCACAACAAGCAACCTCTGACAGAAGTCCCTCTACTTCTATTCGAGGTGAAAATGATGGATCAGACACCTTATCGATAGCAACAGCTCATGTCCTCCTGGAATCAAACACCTTATTGATAGCAACAGCTCATGTCCTCCTGGAATCAGACACCTTATTGATAGCAACAGCTCATGTCCTCCTGGAATCAGACACATTATCGATAACAACAGCTCATGTCCTCCTGGAATCAGACACCTTATCGATAACAACAGCTCATGTCCTCCTGGAATCAGACACCTTATCGTGTAACAGCTCATGTCACTCCTGGAATCAGACACCTTATCGATAACAACAGCTCATGTCCTCCTGGAATCAGACACATTATCGATAACAGCAGCTCATGTCCTCTGAATCCAGACACCTTATCAAATGCCAACAAACTCATGTCCTCCTGGAATCATACGTTTCTTTACTCAATGGAGGGAACGCAGTCAGAGAAATGCTTCAATGAATGTCTTGCTGAGCTGTGTATGCAACTGGTCCACCTCTCAGTGCTCGCAGAAATGTGTATTGGAAGAGATTTCTGAATGTTCTTATTTGAACATAAACCCCTCTGGTTGAATGGTTTATCTACTCATTTGCTGGAAGCAGAGTTCAAGTGAAGGTCAAGCAAATCATAGAGAAAGCAGCTTATATTGCAATCATCTCTGATGGGTGGTCGAATGTTCATGGGCAAGGAATAATTAACTACATCATCTCACCCCTCAACCAGTATTCTACAAGAGCACAGACACAAGGGACAACAGATACATCGGTCTCTTCATTGCAGATGGGCTGAGATGAGCTGATCATCAATGACCTTGGGCCACAAGGTATTGCATTGGTGACAGACTTCGCTGCGAACATGAAGACTGCTTGGTCTAAAGTGGAGAAGTCCTACCCTCACATCACACCCATTGGCTATGCTGCTCATGCATTTATTCTGCTCCTCAAGGACATCATGGCACTGAAAACAATGGATACACTCTAAGAGAGCCAGGAAATGGTTAGGTATTTGAAGGGTCATCAAGTTATAGCAGCAATCTACCTCACACCAAACAAAGTAGGAAGAATAAGAGCACCACGTGAAGCTGCCCAGCAGCACCCGTTGGGGTGGTGTTGTCATCATGTTTGACAGTCTCCTGGAGGGGAAGGAGTCTCTCCAAGAAATGGCCATATCACAGTCTGCCGATATGGACAGCCCCATCAAGAGGATCCTCGTGGATGATGTATTTTGGGAGAGAGTGGTAAGTAGCCTGAAACTCCTGAAAACTATAGCAGTAGCCATTGCATGAATTGAGGGAGACAATGCCATCCTGTCTGATGTTCAGACTCTGCTTGCAGATGTAAGAGAAGAAATCTGTACTGCCCTGCCCACTTCACTGTTGCTCCAAGCAGAGGAAACTGCAGGTCTGAAATACATCAAAAAGCGTGAAGACTTCTGCCTGAAGCCCATACACGCCACAGTGTACATGTTGGACCCCAAGTATGCTGGCAAGATCATCCTGTCTTGTGCAGAGCTCAACAAGACCTATGGTGTTATCACTACCATATCTCGCCACCTTGGCCTGGATGAGGGAAAGGTTACTGGCAGTCTGGCGAAGTACACTTCCAAACAAGGGCTTTGGGATGGAGATATGCCATAAGCAATATGGCAGTCGTGCCAACATACAGTATCTCATCAGCTACCTAGTGGAAGGGACTTTGTGGATCTGAGGCTCTTTCCCCTGTTGCCTCCATCATCCTCCAAATCCCACAAACATCATCCACCTCAGAGCTCAACTGGTCTTTGTTTGGGAACAGACACACCAAAGCACACAACAGGCTGACCAATACAAGGGTTGAAAAATTGGTGGCCATCCGGGCAAATTTGAGGCTTTTTGAGCCTGACAACGAGCCATCCTCAACAGGGTTGGAAAGTGACAGTGAAGATGAGGCCTCAGAGTCTGATGATCAAGCGGTGGACATTGAGGAGATCCAGGGAGAAGACATGGAAGCCTGAGAGGAAAACAACCAAAGCTTTAGTTTCTAGACTATCATTTTACAGAAGATGAATGTTGAAAATGTTTTTGGGAGATGCGATGGATCATTGGG
>NW_026287921.1:0-15022 GCF_023373465.1 Oncorhynchus keta | reverse complement strand
AACTGAAAATGTCCACCACACACAGCACAGTGTGTGGTGTCTTCTCCTTTCCCTTCTGATGACCAGGTGGCGAGATAGCATCTCTGCCATGTCTGGCAGACATATCAGTGTGGATGACGGATCACCACCTCAGCTGAACCTCAGCAAGACAGAGCTCCTCTTCCTCCCCGGGGAAAAGGACTGCCCGTTCCATGATCTCGCCATCACGGTTGACAACTCCATTGTGTCCTCCCTCCCAGAGCGCTAAGAACCTTGGCGTGATCCTGGACAACACCCTGACGTTCTCAACTAACATCAAGGCGGTGTCCCGTTCCTGTAGGTTCATGCTCTACAACATCCGCAGAGTACGACCCTGCCTCACACAGGAAGCGGCGCAGGTCCTAATCCAGGCACTTGTCATCTCCCGTCTTGATTACTGCAACTCGCTGTTGGCTGGGCTCCCTGCCTGTGCCATTAAACCCCTACAACTCATCCAGAACGCCGCAGCCCGTCTGGTGTTCAACCTTCCCAAGTTCTCTCACGTCACCCCGCCCTCCTCCGCTCTCTCCACTGGCTTCCAGTTGAAGCTCGCATCCGCTACAAGACCATGGTGCTTGCCTACGGAGCTGTGAGGGGAACGGCACCTCAGTACCTCCAGGCTCTGATCAGGCCCCTACACCCAAACAAGGGGCACTGCGTTCATCCACCTCTGGCCTGCTCGCCTCCCTACCACTGGGAGGAAGTACAGTTCCCGCTCAGCCCAGTCAAAACTGTTCGCTGCTCTGGCCCCCAATGGTGGAACAAACCCCACGACGCCAGGACAGCGGAGTCAATCACCACCTTCCGGAGACACCTGAAACCCCACCTCTTTAAGGAATACCTAGGATAGGTAGAAGGGTAAGTAATCCTTCTCACCCCCTTAAAAGATTTAGATGCACTATTGTAAAGTGGGTTGTTCCACTGATGTCATAAGGTGAATGCACCACTTGTAAGTCGCTTCTGGATAAGAGTACGCTAAATGACTTAAAATGTAAATGTAATGTAAAAGGCGCAACACCACCTCTTCAACCTCAGGAGGCTGAAGAATTTCAGCTTGGCACCTAAAACCCTCACAAACCTTTACAGATACACAATTGAGAGCATCCTATCGGGCTGTATCACCACCTGGTAAGGCACCTGGAAGGCAGGTCATTTGCCCCCGGTGATGAATTGGGCACCCTCCCCCCTGGAGAGCCCTGCGGATGCGGGTTGTGCAGTCTGCCCAATTCATCACTGGGGGCAAATGACCTGCCCTCCAGAACACCTACAGCACCCAATGCCACAGGAAGGCCAAAAAAGATCATTAAGGACAACAACTGTCTGTTCACCCCTTCATCATCCAGAAGGCGAGATCAGGTGCATCAGAGTGCAGGTGCATCAAAGCTGGAACCGAGAGACTGATAAACAGCTTCTATCTCAAGGCCATCAGACTGTTAAATACTGTTAAATAGCCATCATTAGCACATTAGAGGCTGCTGCCCTATATAAATAGAATTGGAATCACTGGCCACTTTAATAATAGAACACTAGTCACTTTAATAATGTTTACATATTTTGCATTACTCATCTCATATGTATATACTTGTATATGTATCTTAGTCTATGCTGCTCTGACAATGCTCGCCCTAATATGTATACTTTCTTCATTCCATTCCTTTACTTTTTATTTGTGTGTATTGTTGTGAAATTGTGAGATATTACTGCACTGTAGATCTAGAAACACAATAAATTCGCTACACCCGCAATAACATCTGCTAAACACGTGTATGTGACAAATACAATTTGATTCTATTTGATGGGCATGCTCAATGGTGTATGTGTGACCTCAATAAGCCTCCAGTCAAATATGGAGATTTCTCTATTTGACAATGTACAAAGCGGACTCTTGTATGGTTGTTCTTCTCAAGGTTACCTAGAATACAAACTCATTTATTATTGATCACAAGACCTGAGGCTGCCACTCCTTGTATTCCTAGGTTGCACAGTTCATCTACTGAGCTTTTTATATGCATGTTCTGCCACCAAGTGGCAAAAAATAAGATAATCCCTCCTGCCTTTCTCCTTCCCTCTGCAAAGTAGTAAGCCTTCACCACATTGTATTTATTAACTATCAGATATTCCAAGTATAAAAAATGCCATTCATTATAACCATTGCTCATTACATGTAATACTAATGCTACCTTATCAATTGCATCACTTGACTGCTAATTGCCAATGTATGCTGATTGGCTGTGTAATTCAGTACCACAAGTGTGGACATTTTGACCTAATACAGTGGCTTTTGTGAACGTATTCACCCCCCGTGGCATTTTTCCGATTTTGTTGCCTTACAACCTGGAATTAAAATGGATTTTTTTTGGGGGGGTTGTATCATTTGATTTAAACAACATGCCTACTACTTTGAAGATGCAAAATTATTTTTATTGTGAAACAAACAAGAAACAAGACAAAAAAAAACAGAAAACTTGAGCGTGCATAAGTCTTCATCCCCCCAAAGTCAATATATTGTAGAGGCACCTTTTGCAGCAATTACAGCTGCAAGTATTTTGGGGTATGTCTCTATAAGCTTGGCACATCTAGCCACTGGGATTTTTGCCCATTCTTCAAGGCAAAACTGCTCCAGCTCCTTCAAGTTGGATGGGTTCCGCTGGTGTACAGCAATCTTTAAGTCAAACCACAGATTCTAAATTGGATTGAGGTCTGTGCTTTGACTAGGCCATTCCAAGATATTTAAATGTTTCTCCTTAAAACCTCTTACACCTTCCCCCCTACTTTTTTCAATTTCCGCCTGAAGACACAAATCTAATTGCCTGTAGCTCAGGCTCAGAACCAGGGATATGCATATTCTTGATTTCATTTGAATGAAAACACTTGGATGTTTGTGTAAATGTGAATTGAATGTAGGAGAATATACCACAATAGATCTGGCTTAGATAATACAATGAAAAACCATACGTTTTTTTCATTTTTATTGTTGTATCATCATCTTTAAAATGAACAAGACAAAACAAACATTCAGATAGGATGATGGGGACAATTTCAGTGAAAAACATAAGAGGGCAACAGTACTTGTTTCAGAATGACAACTTCCAAAATGAGTGTGCTACATGACATTTATCATGAAGTCACCCAGGTGTCCCACACAAGTAGCCCAAATGTACCCAAGTGGCCAAATTGGTGAAGTTATAAATTTGGAATGGAATAACTATATACAAAACACCAAAATGGTATTTATTAATTTTTTTATTTTTATTTCACCTTTATTTAACCAGGTAGGCTAGTTGAGAACAAGTTCTCATTTGCAACTGCGACCTGGCCAAGATAAAGCATAGCAGTGTGAACAGACAACACAGAGTTACACATGGAGTAAACAATTAGCAAGTCAATAACACAGTAGAAAAAAATGGGCAGTCTATATACAATGTGTGCAAAAGGCATGAGGAGGTAGGCGAATAATACAATTTTGCAGATTAACACTGGAGTGATAAATGATCAGATGGGCATGTACAGGTAGAGATATTGGTGTGCAAAAGAGCAGAAAAGTAAATAAATAAAAACAGTATAAAAACAGTATGGGAATGAGGTAGGTGAAAAGGGTGAGCTATTTACCTATAGACTATGTACAACTGCAGCGATCGGTTAGCTGCTCGGATAGCTGATGTTTGAAGTTGGTGAGGGAGATAAAAGTCTCCAACTTCAAAGATTTTTGCAATTCGTTCCAGTCACAGGCAGCAGAGTACTGGAACGAAAGGCGGCCAAATGAGGTGTTGGCTTTAGGGATGATCAGTGAGATACACCTGCTGGAGCGCGTGCTACGGATGGGTGTTGCCATCGTGACCAGTGAACTGAGATAAGGCGGAGCTTTACCTAGCATGGACTTGTAAATGACCTGGAGCCAGTGGGTCTGGCGACGAATATGTAGTGAGGGCCAGCCGACTAGAGCATACAAGTCGCAGTGGTGGGTGGTATAAGGTGCTTTAGTGACAAAACGGATGGCACTGTGATAGACTGCATCCAGTTTGCTGAGTAGAGTGTTGGAAGCCATTTTGTAGATGACATCGCCGAAGTCGAGGATCGGTAGGATAGTCAGTTTTACTAGGGTAAGCTTGGCAGCGTGAGTGAAGGAGGCTTTGTTGCGGAATAGAAAGCCGACTCTGGATTTGATTTTTGATTGGAGATGTTTGATGTGAGTCTGGAAGGAGAGTTTGCAGTCTAGCCAGACACCTAGGTACTTATAGATGTCCACATATTCAAGGTTGGAACCATCCAGGGTGGTGATGCTAGTCGGGCATGCGGGTGCAGGCAGCGATCGGTTGAAAAGCATGCATTTGGTTTTACTCGCGTTTAAGAGCAGTTGGAGGCCACGGAAGGAGTGCTGTATGGCATTGAAGCTCGTTTGGAGGTTTGATAGCACAGTGTCCAATGACGGGCCGAAAAGTATATAGAATGGTGTCGTCTGCGTAGAGGTGGATCAGGGAATCGCCCGCAGCAAGAGCAACATCATTGATATATACAGAGAAAAGAGTCGGCCCGAGAATTGAACCCTGTGGCACCCCCCCACAGAGACTGCCAGAGGACCGGACAGCATGCCCTCCGATTTGACACACTGAACTCTGTCTGCAAAGTAATTGGTGAACCAGGCAAGGCAGTCATCCAAAAACCGAGGCTGTTGAGTCTGCCGATAAGAATTTGGTGATTGACAGAGTCGAAAGCCTTGGCGAGGTCGATGAAGACGGCTGCACAGTACTGTCTTTTATCGATGGCGGTTATGATATCATTTAGTACCTTGAGTGTGGCTGGAGGTGCACTCCGTGACCGGCTCGGAAACCAGATTGCACAGCGGAGAAGGTACGGTGGGATTCGAGATGGTCAGTGACCTGTTTGTTGACTTGGCTTTCGAAGACCTTAGATAGGCAGGGCAGGATGGATATAGGTCTATAGCAGTTTGGGTCCAGGGTGTCTCCCCTTGAAGAGGGGGATGACTGCGGCAGCTTTCCAATCCTTGGGGATCTCAGACGATATGAAAGAGAGGTTGAACAGGCTGGTAATAGGGGTTGCGACAATGGCGGCAGATAGTTTCAGAAATAGCGGGTCCAGATTGTCAAGCCCAGCTGATTTGTACGGGTCCAGGTTTTGCAGCTCTTTCAGAACATCTGCTATCTGGATTTGGGTAAAGGAGAACCTGGAGAGGCTTGGGTGAGGAACCACGGGGGGGGCGGAGCTGTTGGCCGAGGTTGGAGTAGCCAGGCGGAAGGCATGGCCAGCCGTTGAGAAGTGCTTATTGAAGTTTTCGATAATCATGGATTTATCGGTGGAGACCGTGTTTCCTAGCCTCAGTGCAGTGGGCAGCTGGGAGGAGGTGCTCTTGTTCTCCATGGACTTCACAGTGTCCCAGAACTTTTTGGAGTTGGAGCTACAGGATGCAAACTTCTGCCTGAAGAAGCTGGCCTTAGCTTTCCTGACTGACTGCGTAGTATTGGTTCCTGACTTCCTGAACAGTTGCATATCACGGGGCTATTCGATGCTATTGCAGTCCGCCACAGGATGTTTTTGTGCTGGTCGAGGGCAGTCAGGTCTGGAGTGAACCAAGGGCTGTATCTGTTCTTGGTTCTGCATTTTTTGAACGGAGCATGCTTATCCAAAATGGTGAGGAAGTTACTTTTAAAGAATGACCAGGCATCCTCAACTGACGGGATGAGGTCAATGTCCTTCCAGGATACACGGGCCAGGTCGATTAGAAAGGCCTGCTCACAGAAGTGTTTTAGGAGCGTTTGACAGTGATGAGGGGTGGTCGCTTGATCATGCCCCGTGGCGGATACAGGCGATGAGGCAGTGATCCTGGTTGAAGACAGCGGAGGTATATTTGGAGGGCCAGTTGGTCAGGATGACGTCTATGAGGGTGCCCTTGTTTACAGAGTTAGGGTTGTACCTGGTGGGTTCCTTGATGATTTGCGTGAGATTGAGGGCATCTAGCTTAGATTGTAGGACTGCCGGGGTGTTAAGCATATCCCAGTTTAGGTCACCTAACAGAACAAACTCTGAAGCTAGATGGGGGCGATCAATTCACAAATGGTGTCCAGGGCACAGCTGGGAGCTGACGGGGGTCGGTAGCAGGCGGCAACAGTGAGATACTTGTTTCTGGAGAGTGTAATTTTCAAAATTAGTAGTTCAAACTGTTTGGGTATGGACCTGGAAAGTATGACATTACTTTGCAGGCTATCTCTGCAGTAGACTGCGACTCCGCCCCTTTGGCAGTTCTATCTTGATGGAAGATGTTATAGTTGGGTATGGAAATCTCTGAATTTTTGGTGGCCTTCCTGAGCCAGGATTCAGACACGGCAAGGACATCAGGGTTAGCAGAGTGTGCTAAAGCAGTGAGTAAAACAAACTTAGGGAGGAGGCTTCTGATGTTGACATGCATAAAACCAAGACTTTTTCGATCACAGAAGTCAACAAATGAGGGTAGCTGGGGACATGCAGGGCCTGGGTTTACCTCCACATCACCCGCGGAACAGAGAAGGAGTAGTATGAGGTGCGGCTAAAGGCTATCAAAACTGGTCGCCTAGAGCGTTGGGGGCAGAGGATAAGAGGAGCAGGTTTCTGGGCATGGTAGAATATATTCAGGGCATAATGCGCAGACAGGGGTATTCTAACACACCCCCCAAAAATGGAGAAAAACATGAAAAAAAATACAAAATACAAAAATTTACAAAATAACACTTTAAATATTTGGAAGAGCCTCAGTCCTCTACACAATATTGTGCTGCTGATGCCAGGTGCCATAGCAGTCTCTTTCTGCTGTAAAGCAGAGGGTCACCAAGCATGTGGTGCAGGTGATGGGGGACTAAATTTTGCAAAGAACACAGCGACGCCTCCATGCTGTGCCCCTTTAGCCCTGAGGCACATCCATGCCTGCAGAAATACATTTGGGCAGATGAACACCACTTGTGGCAGGAGCTGGATGAACCAGCTTCAGTGGGGAATGGACACCTTGGCACTGGGGAGCTCCCATTCGAGAGTAATAGTTTCACATATGAGCCCTGTATCAACAGGTATAATAAACAGATATATATAGAGGACAGGGAATATAAGGTTGAATATATTATTATAGACCTGCTAGATCTACTGTCTCATGTATATTATGACAGACCAGCTGTATCTACTGTCTCCATTTCACTTTGGTCATTGTTGTGGGCCTGCCCTCCCCTCAACAGCCTCAAATAGGCTATTTCACTTCACAAATAATATTTAATATTATTAATTTCAAACAACGGCATTGGCATGAGAAAAACTTACCAGTCCAAAACGATGTCCTCTCCATTAAAAAGATATTCCTCAATTTGGGAATCGCTAAATTAATCGTCCTCCAACAATCTCTGTCTCACTTTTCCGATCAATTTCTTCTACAATTATGTGTACATCTGTATATCTAGACTTAGATTTAGCTTTCCCTGACTTAGTCACCATACTGATTGATATATAAACAGCTGAAGATGCGCTTACCAAAACAACACTGTGCGTAACATGCGTGGCTCCTCCCGGTATGAATCTTCAATGGCGAATGAACCTCTTTACGCCGGAGTTTACTACATGGGTTGGTCTTCCAACACATAAACATTACATATTGCCGTTTACCTCAGCTCATTGGCTATCTACCCAGCTAAATTTCATTGGGTTCAAATACAGGCAATCAACGAAACAGCGTATCATTGGTGCACAATGATGTCATTACTTGTTGTCTTCAAATCGGTATCTTTCAGTCAATCGTCCCATGAAAATGACCCATCAGGTTTGGTTGTGTTACAAACAAACTAGTTGATTGCAATGAAACCAAACATGACTGGAAAAGTCACGTTTAGTGTGTGTATTTATATTGAATGTATCGTCGAAAATTGAATGAGACGGAATTCACGACACAAGCGGTTCACAAAATGTTTCGTGTTAGGCTGTAAAAATTGATTTTATCAAACAAAAGACCATTCATTGTGTAACAATGAACATTGGGATTGTAAACAGAGGAAGATTGTCAAAGGTAAACAATTTATTTTACTGCAGTTTGTGATTTTGTTACGCCTGTGCTGGTTGAAATAATTGTTTTTTATGGGAGCTCTATCCTCAGATAATTGCATCGTATTATTTCGCAGTAAATCCTTTTTTAAATATGACAACGCAGTTGGATTAGCAAGATTCTAATTTTCGAAGCATGTGAGACACTTATTTTCATTCATGTTTAATATGACTATTTATGTAGCGATGTCGCCGTATGTTGTCAAATTTCATCCCGCTAACCGGTTCGGTGGGCAGAAATGAAAACCATGAGTGTAGCTTTAGCAGTATGTTTAGGGCCATTGTCCTGCTGGAAGGTGAACCTCCATACCAGTCTCAAATCTCTGGAAGACTGAAACAGGGTTCCTTCAAGAATTTCCCTGTATTTAGCTCCATCCATCATTCCTTAAATTCGACCAGTTTCCCAGACCCTGCCAATGAAAAACATCCCCACAGCATGGTAGTGGCAGCATCCAGGATGGTGTTCTCGGGTGATGAGAGGTGTTGTTTGCGCCAGACACATCGCTCAATTTTAGTCTCATCTGACCAGAGTACCTTCTTCCATATGTTTGGGGAGTCTCCCTAAGCCTTTCGACCAACACCAAACGTGTTGCTTATTTTTCTTTAAGCTTAATGGCTTTTTTCCTGGCCACTCTTCCGTAAAGTCCAGCTCTGTGGGAGGTAATGGCTTAAAGTGGTACTATGGACAGATACTCCAGTCTCCGCTGTGGAGCTTTGCAGCTCCTTCAGTGTTATCTTTGGTTCTTTGTTGCCTCTCTGATTAATGCCCTTCTTGCCTGGTCCATGAGTTTTGGTGGGTGACACTCTCTTGGCAGGTTTTTGTGGTGCCATATTCTTTCCATTTTTAATAATGGATTTAAAGGTGCTCAGTGAGACTTTATATAACTAATTATGTGACTTCTGAATGTAATTGGCTGCACCAGATCTTATTTAGGGGCTTCATAGCAAAGGGGGAGAATACATATGCATGCACCACTTCTGTTTATATATTTTTTTAGAATTTTATGAAACAAGTTATTTTTTCATTTCACTTCACCAATTTAGACTATTTTGTGTATGTCCATTACATGAAATCCAAATAAAAATCCATTTAAATTACAGGCTGTAATGCAACAAAATAGGAAAAAAAAAATGCCGAAGGGGGTGAATACTTTTGCAAGGCTGAAGGTAATGCACTCAGGAGGTGTTGTGCCATTGTTTTAGAGTCTGTCTTAGGTGAGCCACAGTTTGTAGCCAACAGTCTTGTATGTTTTTATTTGTTTTATCCTGCATTAACTTTTAAATAAATGAAGCATTTTTGCACTATTTATTTAGGATGTTTTAAAGTCTTTTAGGGACGTGAGCCATTGCAATGGCTGTGGCTGCAGAGGGAGAAGTAGTGGACATGCTACCTGGCTCAGATGGGGCCTGATCACTTGATCAGCGCCCGAAACAAACTAATGATGAAGGGACCTCACCTGAGGATGAGCCAGGAGACTGCTGTTTGCAGGTAAAAATGTGGTATCGTCCAGGTCTTTCATACCCTCCTATTAAGTTAAAAAAGATGTCAAATATGTAACTCACAGGGGACAATCCTAACTTCCACTTAAGTCAAATTTTCACTTCCATGACTAAATGGACATTTTACTTATTTGGAATTTCCCTTCTATAGGTAATATCATATTCTTCATAATTGCTCCATCCATTTGACTCAATAAGACTTCATGAGGGTAGTGAACACTACTATGAACACTACTATAAATACAGCTAAGTCTCTCTCCACCACTGCACTGTATAAGAATATTTAAAAGATAAATACACAACGCAGAGACACGAGAGGTCAAAACAGTACTGCGATCAAGGGAAATAGTGTTTTCTGTAATGGGGGATTAATGTAGAGACATGGGAGGAACTTGCCTATATATTGAGTCTGAAATAGGATACTTGTAATTTGGCCATTGGCCCAGTTTTATTGCAAGGAATTCTAATTGGTCAACCACAAGCTAGGGCTGGGTTATAAACTACATCCTGTCCCTTTGTTCAGGGGAGAATCACTGAGGACAGGGGAGCATGAACATCTACAATCTACCTCTCAGCATAACATCTATGATTTATCCAATTTATCCTCTGAATAAACCTATTTTCCTCCCCCTGATTTGCTTTGGGGTTTATGTTATTGAAGAGTAACTGCTAACCCTTTGAACTGCAGCCTTGGGGTACAACGGTAAAGGCTATGATCCCTTACTGATGTCACCTGTTAATCCACTTCATTTAGTCAAGATGAAGGGGAGCAAAGAAGCATTTTTAAGCCTGAGACAATTGAGACTCGGGATTGCGGCTGTCAGAAGCCCAGTGAGGAAACGGCCGGACGCAGGTGATGTTGTATTGACAGTTCTGGTTACATTTGAGGATTTCGACTTCAAACTAGGAAGCTAAATAGAATTCATAGTTTTATATTGTGGTAGGCGGTTTTAGTTACAGCTGTGCTGGACTGTGGTCAACATGAATGATAGTTCTGAAGGTATGGGTGGGAGGATGAAAGTCAAGGACCTGGATGGTCTGTGGTGAAAAATAATGGCCATGCTATAAGTGCTGCTAACAGCAGTGGCACTTCTAGTGACGAGAACATCAGGAGGGTGAAGGTAGTGAAAAACAAAAGGGAATGATGTGTCAAATTGGAAAATTGTAATCATGTTTGTTTGTGACCACAGAGTCTCATCTACACCCTATTTGATTAACCAGTGCCATTAAGAAAGAGATGGGTAAAGTCACATTAGCCCAGCTCATTGATAATGGTAATATATGCCATTTAGCAGGCCGCTTTTATCCAAAGCAACACAGTCATCATGTGTGCATACATTCTACGTGCTGACCCACTACCCTGTTACAAACGCCATGCTCTACCAACTTGAGCTATAGAGTGTTTGTTAATATTCTGTGCTGACCATGTTCAGCAAGGGAAGCTTCTGAAAATGAATTTCTGGAATTTTCTATGTCCGTAGATATAAAATGAAATACAGAGGGGGCATAGTTATTGAAGCCAAAAGGCTGCTCACAATGAAAGAGTGTCAGAGAAGTGAAAGTCTGTCAGTACTATTAATGTTTGAGAAGGTTCTACCGAAAGAAAGATGCACAATTGAGAGCATCCTGTCTGGCTGTATCACCGCCTGGCATAGTTCCTCTGTCCAGTGTCTGTTCTTTTGCCCATCGTAGTATTTTCTTTTTATTGGCCAGTCTGAGAGATCTGACTTTTCTTTGCAACTCTGCCTAGAATGCTAGCATCCCGGAGTCGTCTCTTCACAGTTGACGTTGAGAATGATGTTTTGAGGGTACTATTTAATGAAGCTGCCAGCTGAGGACTTGTGAGTGTCTGTTTCTCAAACTAGACACTCTAATGTACTTATCTTCTTGCTCAGTTGTGCACTGGGGCCTCCTACACCTCTTTCTATTCTGTTTAGAGCCAGCTTGTGCTGTTCTGTGAAGGAGTAGTACACAGCGTTGTACGAGATCTTCAGTTTCTTGGCAATTTTCTTGCATTGATTAACCTTAATTTCTCAGAACAAGAATAGACTGACGAGTTTCAGAAGAAAGGTCCTTTGTTTTCTTGCCATTTTAAGCCTGTAATTGAACCCACAAATGCTGATGCTCCGGATACTCAACTGGTCTACATTTACATTTACATTTAAGTCATTAGCAGACGCTCTTATCCAGAGGCGACTTACAAATTAATTTTCACCTTATATGACATCCAGTGGAACAGCCACTTTACAATAGTGCATCTAAATCTTTTAGAGGAATTGAAGGATTACTTATCCTATCCTAGGTATTCCTAAAAGAGGAATTGGGGTTTTCCAGTGTCTCCGGAAGGTGGTGATTGGCCTCCGCTGGCTGGCGTCGTGAGGAGTGTGTTCCACCATTGGGGGGCCAGAGCAGCGGGCAGTTTTGAAGCTGGGCTGAGCGGGAACTGTACTTCCTCAGTGGTAGGGAGGCGAGCAGGCCAGAGGTGGATGAACGCAGTGCCCTTGTTTGGGTGTAGGGCCTGATCAGAGCCTGGAGGTACTGAGGTGCCGTTCCCCTCACAGCTCCGTAGGCAAGCACCATGGTCTTGTAGCGGATGCGAGCTTCAACTGGAAGCCAGTGGAGAGAGCGGAGGAGCGGGGTGACGTGAGAGAACTTGGGAAGGTTGAACACCAGACGGGCTGCGGCGTTCTGGATGAGTTGTAGGGGTTTAATGGCACAGGCAGGGAGCCCAGCCAACAGCGAGTTGCAGTAATCCAGACGGGAGATGACAAGTGCCTGGATTAGGACCTGCGCCGCTTCCTGTGTGAGGCAGGGTCGTACTCTGCGGATGTTGTAGAGCATGAACCTACAGGAACGGGCCACCGCCTTGATGTTAGTTGAGAACGACAGGGTGTTGTCCAGGATCACGCCAAGGTTCTTAGCGCTCTGGGAGGAGGACACAATGGAGTTGTCAACCGTGATGGCGAGATCATGGAACGGGCAGTCCTTCCCCGGGAGGAAGAGCAGCTCCGTCTTGCCGAGGTTCAGCTTGAGGTGGTGATCCGTCATCCACACTGATATGTCTGCCAGACATGCAGAGATGCGATTCGCCACCTGGTCATCAGAAGGGGGAAAGGAGAAGATTAATTGTGTGTCGTCTGCATAGCAATGATAGGAGAGACCATGTGAGGTTATGACAGAGCCAAGTGACTTGGTGTATAGCGAGAATAGGAGAGGGCCTAGAACAGAGCCCTGGGGGACACCAGTGGTGAGAGCGCGTGGTGAGGGAGACAGATTCTCGCCACGCCACCTGGTAGGAGCGACCTGTCAGGTAGGACGCAATCCAAGCGTGGGCCGCGCCGGAGATGCCCAACTCGGGAGAGGGTGGAGAGGAGGATCTGATGGTTCACAGTATCGAAGGCAGCCGATAGGTCTAGAAGGATGAGAGCAGAGGAGAGAGAGTTAGCTTTAGCAGTGCGGAGCGCCTCCGTGATACAGAGAAGAGCAGTCTCAGTTGAATGACTAGTCTTGAAACCTGACTGATTTGGATCAAGAAGGTCATTCTGAGAGAGATAGCGGGAGAGCTGGCCAAGGACGGCACGTTCAAGAGTTTTGGAGAGAAAAGAAAGAAGGGATACTGGTCTGTAGTTGTTGACATCGGAGGGATCGAGTGTAGGTTTTTTCAGAAGGGGTGCAACTCTCGCTCTCTTGAAGACGGAAGGGACGTAGCCAGCGGTCAGGGATGAGTTGATGAGCGAGGTGAGGTAAGGGAGAAGGTCTCCGGAAATGGTCTGGAGAAGAGAGGAGGGGATAGGGTCAAGCGGGCAGGTTGTTGGGCGGCCGGCCGTCACAAGACGCGAGATTTCATCTGGAGAGAGAGGGAGAAAGAGGTCAGAGCACAGGGTAGGGCCGTGTGAGCAGAACCAGCGGTGTCGTTTGACTTAGCAAACGAGGATCGGATGTCGTCGACCTTCTTTTCAAAATGGTTGACGAAGTCATCTGCAGAGAGGAGGAGGAGGGGGGAGGATTCAGGAGGGAGGAGAAGGTGGCAAAGAGCTTCCTAGGGTTAGAGGCAGATGCTTGGAATTTAGAGTGGTAGAAAGTGGCTTTAGCAGCAGAGACAGAGGAGGAAAATGTAGAGAGGAGGGAGTGAAAGGATGCCAGGTCCGCAGGGAGGCGAGTTTTCCTCCATTTCCGCTCGGCTGCCCGGAGCCCTGTTCTGTGAGCTCGCAATGAGTCGTCGAGCCACGGGAGCGGGGAGGGGAGGACCGAGCCGGCCTGGAGGATAGGGGGCATAGAGAGTCAAAGGATGCAGAAAGGGAGGAGAGGAGGGTTGAGGAGGCAGAATCAGGAGATAGGTTGGAGAAGGTTTGAGCAGAGGGAAGAGATGATAGGATGGAAGAGGAGAGAGTAGCGGGGGAGAGAGAGCGAAGGTTGGGACGGCGCGATACCATCCGAGTAGGGGCAGTGTGGGAAGTGTTGGATGAGAGCGAGAGGGAAAAGGATACAAGGTAGTGGTTGGAGACTTGGAGGGGAGTTGCAATGAGGTTAGTGGAAGAACAGCATCTAGTAAAGATGAGGTCGAGCGTATTGCCTGCCTTGTGAGTAGGGGGAAGGTGAGAGGGTGAGGTCAAAAGAGGAGACGAGTGGAAAGAAGGAGGCAGAGAGGAATGAGTCAAAGGTAGACGTGGGGAGGTTAAAGTCGCCCAGAACTGTGAGAGGTGAGCCATCCTCAGGAAAGGAGCTTATCAAGGCATCAAGCTCATTGATGAACTCTCCGAGGGAACCTGGAGGGCGATAAATGATAAGGATGTTAAGCTTGAAAGGGCTGGTAACTGTGACAGCATGGAATTCAAAGGAGTTGATAGACAGATGGGTAAGGGGAGAAAGAGAGAATGACCACTTGGGAGAGATGAGGATCCCGGTGCCACCACCCCGCTGACCAGAAGCTCTCGGGGTGTGCGAGAACACGTGGGCGGACGAGGAGAGAGCAGTAGGAGTAGCAGTGTTATCTGTGGTGATCCATGTTTCCGTCAGTGCCAAGAAGTCGAGGACTGGAGGGAGGCATAGGCTGAGATGAACTCTGCCTTGTTGGCCGCAGATCGGCAGTTCCAGAGGCTACCGGAGACCTGGAACTCCACGTGGGTCGTCGCGCTGGGACAACCAGATTAGGGTGGCCGCGGCCACGCGGTGTGGAGCGTTGTATGGTCTGTGCAGAGAGGAGAGAACAGGGATAGACAGACACATAGTTGACAGGCTACAGAAGAGGCTACGCTAATGCAAGGAGATTGGAATGACAAGTGGACTACACGTCTCGAATGTTCAGAAAGTTAAGCTTACGTAGGCAAGAATCTTATTGACTAAAATGATTAAAATGATACAGTACTGCTGAAGTAGGCTAGCTGGCAGTGGCTGCCGTTGTTGACACTACACTAATCAAGTCGTTCCGTTGAGTGTA
>NW_026287920.1:0-178664 GCF_023373465.1 Oncorhynchus keta | reverse complement strand
CTAAACTCTAATTAGAGCCCAGGACTCTGAACACTCTTGTTCCTAATCCATCTGCACTTTTAATCCATGCTTTTGTCACTTAATAATATATATAATAATAATATATGCCATTTAGCAGACGCTTTTATCCAAAACGACTTACAGTCTTCATGTGTGCATACATTCTACGTATGGGTGGTCCCGGGATCGAACCCACTACCCTGGCGTTACAAGCGCCATGCTCTACCAACTGAGCTACAGAAGGACCAAGGACTTCTAGGTTAGACTACTGCAATGCTCTATTTTCCGGCTACCCGGATAAAGCACTAAATAAACTTCAGTTAGTGCTAAATACGGCTGCTAGAATCCTGACTAGAACCAAAAAATTTGATCGTATTACTCCAGTGCTAGCCTCTACACTGGCTTCCTGTCAAAGCAAGGGCTGATTTCAAGGTTTTACTGCTAACCTACAAAGCATTACATGGGCTTGCTCCTACCTACCTCTGATTTGGTCCTGCCGTACATACCTACACGTACGCTACGGTCACAAGACGCAGGCCTCCTAATTGTCCCTAGAATTTCTAAGCAAACAGCTGGAGGCAGGGCTTTCTCCTATAGAGCTCCATTTTTATGGAACGGTCTGCGCTACCCATGTCAGAGATGAAACTCGGTCTCAACCTTTAAGTCTTTACTGAAGACTCATCTCTTCAGTGGGTCATATGATTGAGTGTAGTCTGGCCCAGGAGTGGGAAGGTGAACGGAAAGGCTCTGGAGCAACGAACCGCCCTTGCTGTCTCTGCCTGGCCGGTTCCCTCTTTCCACTGGGATTCTCTGCCTCTAACCCTGTTACGGGGGCTGAGTCACTGGCTTGCTGGGGCTCTCTCGTGCCGTCCCTGGGGGTGCGTCACCTGGGTGGGTTGATTCACTGTTGTGGTCGGCCTGTCTGGGTTGCCCCCCCGCCCCCCTTGGGTTGTACCGTGGCGGAGATCTTTGTGGGCTATACCGGCCTTGTCTCAGGATGGTAAGTTGGTGGTTGAAGATATCCCTCTAGTGGTGTGGGGGGATGTGCTTTGGCAAAGTGGGTGGGGTTATATCCTTCCTGTTTGGCCCTGTCCGGGGTGTCCTCGGATGGGGCCACAGTGTCTCCTGACCCCTCCTGTCTCAGCCTCCAGTATTTATGCTGCAGTAGTTTATGTGTCGGGGGGGCTAGGGTCAGTTTGTTATATCTGGAGTACTTCTCCTGTCCTATTCGGTGTCCTGTGTGAATCTAAGTGTGCGTTCTCTAATTCTCTCCTTCTCTCTTTCTTTCTCTCTCTCGGAGGACCTGAGCCCTAGGACCATGTCCCAGGACTACCTGACATGAGGACTCCTTGCTGTCCCCAGTCCACCTGGCCATGCTCCTGCTCCAGTTTCAACTGACCTGAGCCCTAGGACCGTGCCCCAGGACTACCTGACATGAAGGCTCCTTGCTGTCCCCAGTCCACCTGACTGTGCTGCTGCTCCAGTTTCAACTGTTCTGCCTTATTATTATTCGACCATGCTGGTCATTTATGAACATTTGAACATCTTGGTCATGTTCTGTTATAATCTCTACCCGGCACAGCCAGAAGAGGACTGGCCACCCCACATAGCCCGGTTCCTCTCTAGGTTTCTTCCTAGGTTTTGGCCTTTCTAGGGAGTTTTTCCTAGCCACCGTGCTTTTACACCTGCATTGTTTGCTGTTTGGGGTTTTAGGCTGGGTTTCTGTACAGCACTTTGAGATATCAGCTGATGTACGGGGCTATATAAATAAATTTGATTTGATTTGATTTGAGAACAGATGTTCCTAAACTCTAATTAGAGCCCAGGACTCTGAACACCGGTCCTACGCCGTTTAAATGAAGTCGACTTTTACATTTCACCTTTCAGTCATGTAGATTTGATTATATACATATTAACAATGGGTTAGGGTTAACCCATATTAACAATGGGTTAGGGTTAACCCATATTAACAATGGGTTAGGGTTAACCCTAACCCATATTAACAATGAAGATATTAACTTACCATTGCTTGTTCGATTTTATTGTCGATGGCCACCAGACTGGCACCAGAAGAGCTGAAACACAAACAGATTAATTCAAACATTATGATGCATCGCCTGTAAGGATATCACTGGGGTTCGGACGACCTGACATGATGACTCCTTGCTGTCCCCAGTCCACCTGGCCATGCTGCTGCTCCAGTTTCAACTGTTCTGCCTTACTATTATTTTACCATGCTGGTCATTTATTAACATTTCTGAACATCTTGGCCATGTTCTGTTATAATCTCCACCCGGCACAGCCAGAAGAGGACTGGCCACCCCACATATGCTCTCTCTAATTCTCTCTTTGACTTTCTCTCTCTCGAGGACCTGAGCCCAAGGACCGTGCCCCAGGGGTTCTGACCTGACACGATGACTCCTTGCTGTCCCCAGTCCACCTGACTGTGCTGCTGCTCCAGTTTCAACTGTTCTGCCTTGTTATTCGACCATGCTGGTCATTTATTAATAATAATAATAATAATAATATATGCCATTTAGCATTTGAACATCTTGGCCATGTTCTGTTATAATCTCCACCCGGGGTTCAGATGCCAGAAGAGGACTGGCCACCCCACATAGCCTGGTTCCTCTCTAGGTTTCTTCCTAGGTTTTGTTGCCTTTCTATCACTGTGGTTCTGAGTGTTGACCCGGTGGGTATTAGATATCACTGGGGGTTCCACCGTGCTTCTATCACCTGCATTGCTTGCTGTTTGGGGTTTTAGGCTGGGTTTCTGTACAGCACTTTGAGATATCAGGGGTTCGACAGATGTTGACCCGGTAGGGCTATATAAATACATTGTTGACCCGGTAGGTATTAGATATCACTGGGGTTCTGACAGATGTTGACCCGGTGGGTAGATATCACTGGGGTTCTGACAGATAGATATCACTGGGGTTCTGACAGATGTTGACCCGGTAGGTATTAGATATCACTGGGGTTCTGAGATGTTGACCCGGTGGGTATTAGATATCACTGGGGTTCTGAGATGTTGACCCGGTGGGTATTAGATATCACTGGGGTTCTGACAGATGTTGACCCGGTGGTATTAGATATCACTAGATATCACTGGGGTTCTGACAGATGTTGACCCGGTAGGTATTAGATATCACTAGGGTTCAGATGTTGACCCGGTAGGTATTAGATATCACTGGGGTTCTGACAGATGTTGACCCGGTAGGTATTAGTTATCACTGGGGTTCAGATGTTGACCCGGTGGGTATTAGATATCACTGGGGTTCTGACAGATGTTGACCCGGTAGGTATTAGATATCACTGGGGTTCTGACAGATGTTGACCCGGTGGGTATTAGATATCACTGGGGTTCTGACGATGATGTTGACCCGGTAGGTATTAGATATCACTGGGGTTCTGAGATGTTGACCCGGTAGGTATTAGATATCACTGGGGTTCAGAGATGTTGACCCGGTGGGTATTAGATATCACTGGGGTTCTGACAGATGTATGACCCGGTAGGTATTAGATATCACTGGGGTTCTGACAGATGTTGACCCTGGGGTTCAGGGTATTAGATATCACTGGGGTTCTGACAGATGTTGACCCGGTGGGTATTAGATATCACTGGGGTTCTGAGATGTTGACCCGGTGATATCACTGGTTCTGATTAGATATCACTGGGGTTCTGACAGATGTTGACCCGGTAGGTATTAGATATCACTGGGGTTCAGATGTTGACCCGGTAGGTATTAGATATCACTGGGGTTCTGACACTGATGTTGACCCGGTGGGTATTAGATATCACTGGGGTTCTGACAGATGTTGACCCGGTAGGGTATTAGATATCACTGGGGTTCTGACAGATGTTGACCCGGTATTAGATATCACTGTATGTTGAGATATCACTGGGGTTCTGACAGATGTTGACCCGGTAGGTATTAGATATCACTGGGGTTCTGACAGATGTTGACCCGGTTGAGGTATTAGATATCACTGGGGTTCTGACAGATGTTGACCCGGTAGGTATTAGATATCACTGGGGTTCTGACAGATGTTGACCCGGTGGGTATTAGATATCACTGGGGTTCTGACAGATGTTGACCCGGTAGGTATTAGATATCACTGGGGTTCTGAGATGTTGACCCGGTTATTAGATATCACTGGGGTTCTGACAGATGTTGACCCGGTGGGTATTAGATATCACTGGGGTTCTGACAGATGTTGACCCGGTAGGTATTAGATATCACTGGGGTTCTGACAGATGTTGACCCGGTAGGTATTAGATATCACTGGGGTTCTGACAGATGTTGACCCGGTAGGTATCACTAGATATCACTGGGGTTCTGACAGATGTTGACCCGGTGGGTATTAGATATCACTGGGGTTCAGATGTTGACCCGGTAGGTATTAGATATCACTGGGGTTCTGACAGATGTTGACACTGGGGTTCGATGTTGACCCGGTAGGTAGTAGATATCACTGTGGGTATTAGATATCACTGGGGTTCTGACAGATGTTGACCCGGTGGGTAGTAGATATCACTGGGGTTCTGACAGATGTTGACCCGGTAGGTATTAGATATCACTGGGGTTCTGACAGATGTTGACCCGGTAGGATATCACTAGATATCACTGGGGTTCAGATGTTGACCCGGTAGGTATTAGATATCACTGGGGTTCTGACAGATGTTGACCCGGTAGGTATTAGATATCACTGGGGTTCTGAGATGTTGACCCGGTAGGTATTAGATATCACTGGGGTTCTGAGATGTTGACCCGATATTAGATATCACTGGGTTCTGACAGATGTTGACCCGGTGGGTATTAGATATCACTGGGGTTCTGACAGATGTTGACCCGGTAGGTATTAGATATCACTGGGGTTCTGACAGATGTTGACCCGGTGGGTATTAGATATCACTGGGGTTCTGACAGATGTTGACCCGGTAGGTATTAGATATCACTGGGGTTCTGACAGATGTTGACCCGGTGGGTATTAGATATCACTGGGGTTCTGACCCGGTGGTATTAGATATCACTGGGGTTCTGATGGGGTTCTGTTGACAGACCCGGTGGGTATTAGATATCACTGGGGTTCTGACAGATGTTGACCCGGTGGGTATTAGATATCACTGGGGTTCTGACAGATGTTGACCCGGTAGGGTATTAGATATCACTGGGGTTCTGACAGATGTTGACCCGGTGGGTATTAGATATCACTGGGGTTCTGAGATGTTGACCCGGTGGGTAGTAGATATCACTGGGGTTCTGACAGATGTTGACCCGGTGGGTATTAGATATCACTGGGGTTCTGACAGATGTTGACCCGGTGGGTATTAGATATCACTGGGGTTCTGACAGATGTTGACCATACATTAGATATCACTGGGGTTCTGACCCGGTAGGTACTATGTTGATGTATAGCCGGTAGGTATTAGTATTGGGGTTCAGATGTTGACCCGGTGGTAACTGGGGTTCTGATGTTGACCCGGTTATTAGATATCACTGGGGTTCTGACAGATGTTGACCCACTGGGGTTCTATCAGGTTATTGACAGATGTTGAGCCTTAGCTATCACTGGGGTTCTGACAGATGTTGACCCGGTTATTAGATATCACTGGGGTTCTGATTAGATATCACTGTTGACCCGACCCGTGGATTAGCTATCAAGGTTGAAGGTGCATTTGAACTCTTAATAAACTGATTTCTGCTTTTCCATCACATTAAAACGGACTGAATGAAGTTGTACCACTATTACACTTTAATATATAGCTAGAAGATTATTAGTGTTGGGGTTTAACTATCAGGTTATTGTTGTGGAGGCTTTAGCTACAAGGTTGGGGTTTAACTATCAGGTTATTGTTGTGAGGCTTTAGCTACAAGGTTGGGGTTTAACTATCAGGTTATTTTGTGTGAGGAGGCTTTAGCTACAAGGTTGGGGTTTAACTATCAGGTTATTGTTGTGAGGCTTTAGCTACAAGGTTGGGGTTTAACTATCAGGTTATTGTTGTGGGGCTTTAGCTACAAGGTTGGGGTTTAACTATCAGGTTATTGTTGTGAGGCTTTAGCTACAAGGTTGGGGTTTAACTATCAGGTTATTGTTGTGAGGCTTTAGCTACAAGGTTGGGGTTTAACTATCAGGTTATTGTTGTGAGGCTTTAGCTACAAGGTTGGGGTTTAACTATCAGGTTATTGTTGTGGAGCTTTAGCTACAAGGTTGGGGTTTAACTATCAGGTTATTGTTGTGAGGCTTTAGCTACAAGGTTGGGGTTTAACTATCAGGTTATTGTTGTGAGGCTTTAGCTACAAGGTTGGGGTTTAACTATCAGGTTATTGTTGTGAGGCTTTAGCTACAAGGTTGGGGTTTAACTATCAGGTTATTGTTGTGAGGCTTTAGCTACAAGGTTGGGGTTTAACTATCAGGTTATTGTTGTGAGGCTTTAGCTACAAGGTTGGGGTTTAACTATCAGGTTATTGTTGTGAGGCTTTAGCTACAAGGTTGGGGTTTAACTATCAGGTTATTGTTGTGAGGCTTTAGCTACAAGGTTGGGGTTTAACTGTCAGGTTATTGTTGTGAGCTTTATGATTTTTAACTATCAGGTTATTGTTGTGAGGCTTTAGCTACAAGGTTGGGGTTTAACTATCAGGTTATTGTTGTGAGGCTTTAGCTACAAGGTTGGGGTTTAACTATCAGGTTATTGTTGTGGAGGCTTTAGCTACAAGGTTGGGGTTTAACTCATCAGGTTATTGTTGTGAGGCTTTGGGGTTTAACTATCAAAACTGAGGTTATTGCTGTGGACGTTAGCTGAACCCTCAACTACAGGTTATTGAGCTTTAGCTCACGGTTATGAACCCCTCAATACTGCAGAGCTCATCACGTTATGAACCCTCAATACTCAGAGCTCATCACGTTATGAACCCTCAGAGAGCTCATCACGTTATGAACCCCTCAATACTGCAGAGCTCATCACGTTATGAACCCCTCAATACTGCAGAGCTCATCACGTTATGAACCCTCAATACTGCAGAGCTCATCACGTTATGAACCCTCAATACTGCAGAGCTCATCACGTTATGAACCCCTCAATACTGCAGAGCTCATCACGTTATGAACCCCTCAATACTGCAGGTCAGCCTCAAGACCACACCACATAAAAGCATAGAAACATCCTCATCATCCCCATACATTGAAATCCAATTCAAACCGCCACGGTCCCATTCATTCAATGCATAGCCATATTCTATTGTCTTTGAAAATGAATGAAAAGTTTGATAAATAAGCTAGGAAACCATTTTACCTATTGTCAAGCCTGACTGGAGTTGTCTCTTTTGCAAGCACAGATGACAGAAAAGAGATAGATAAATTCCTCAGTTGCCAAAAACCAACGTCCATCTCCACTGTATACAATTGGGAATTCATAATTTTGTTGTCCATTAACACCAAAAGGCAATACTTCAAATGTAGAAAATGTCCAGTATAATTAATAAAAGTAAAAAAATATACAAACAGAATTGGCAGGAATTCTGTTCTCTGGTCACTACAAGGTGGCAACCGGGGCAGCCCTGCTCATGTACCGACGCGGAACCAAGAATAAGCACAGTGAGACTGACTAGCTCTGCTAAGCCGGGAATCTGCAGCTCCTGTCCCAACTGCAGAAATTATGCCATTGGCAGAGAGAGAGACCTAATTTTAATAATTTAAGTGGCAACGCCCCCACCTGTGACCCAGTTTCATATGTAACTGTCCCGAACACTGCCATTCAAAACACACAGAGAACATAGGAAGCAGCCCGGGACAGGATGAGGAGTTCTCACTGGGAAACCGTTAGGAAACCTTTCTCCAATACTTCTTGTTTCTTAATTAAAAATGTTACTGTCAGCTTCAACCTTTGTCATCTTCAATGTAACTAAAATGAACAGGGTTAGGGTTATAGAGGATCCACTGCAGTGGGAGTTGTGACTGTACTCTATAGGTGTAACCATAAACAGGGTTAGGGTTATAGGGGATCCACTGCAGTGGGAGTTGTGACTGTACTCTATAGGTGTAACCATAAACAGGGTTAGGGTTATAGGGGATCCACTGCAGTGGGAGTTGTGACTGTACTCTATAGGTGTAACCATAAACAGGGTTAGGGTTATAGGGGATCCACTGCAGTGGGAGTTGTGACTGTACTCTATAGGTGTAACCATAAACAGGGTTAGGGTTATAGGGGATCCACTGCAGTGGGAGTTGTGACTGTACTCTATAGGTGTAACCATAAACAGGGTTAGGGTTATAGGGGATCCACTGCAGTGGGAGTTGTGACTGTACTCTATAGGTGTAACCATAAACAGGGTTAGGGTTATAGGGGATCCACTGCAGTGGGAGTTGTGACTGTACTCTATAGGTGTAACCATAAACAGGGTTAGGGTTATAGGGGATCCACTGCAGTGGGAGTTGTGACTGTACTCTATAGGTGTAACCATAAACAGGGTTAGGGTTATAGGGGATCCACTGCAGTGGGAGTTGTGACTGTACTCTATAGGTGTAACCATAAACAGGGTTAGGGTTATAGGGGATCCACTGCAGTGGGAGTTGTGACTGTACTCTACAGGTGTAACCATAAACAGGGTTAGGGTTATAGGGGATCCACTGCAGTGGGAGTTGTGACTGTACTCTATAGGTGTAACCATAAACAGGGTTAGGGTTATAGGGGATCCACTGCAGTGGGAGTTGTGACTGTACTCTATAGGTGTAACCATAAACAGGGTTAGGGTTATAAGGGGATCCACTGCAGTGGGAGTTGTGACTGTACTCTATAGGTGTAACCATAAACAGGGTTAGGGTTATAGGGGATCCACTGCAGTGGGAGTTGTGACTGTACTCTATAGGTGTAACCATAAACAGTCTCCTGTTTGAAAACACCAACAAACTAAAAACGTTGGCACCTTTGTGTAGAAATGCTAACCGTCATCACAGAACAGATGGATCAGAAATAGAGCAGGGTGAAACGAGGCTAAGGAGTTAGTCACTAACCTACATGTAGCCTTATGAAATGAGAGACAGAAACAACCTAGATCCAAATATAAAGGTCCTGAACAACTGACATGTCCCCCCCTCTAACAGACACAATACATTGTCATCCTTACCTCTTAAAACAACAGTCAATGTTCAGATAGTGATATATCCTATATAAAAGGGCTCTACAGTGCTAGCAGCTCTATTAAAACAACAGTCAATGTTCAGATAGTGATATATCCTATATAAAAGGGCTCTACAGTGCTAGCAGCTCTATTAAAACAACAGTCAATGTTCAGATAGTGATATATCCTATATAAAAGGGCTCTACAGTGCTAGCAGCTCTATTAAAACAACAGTCAATGTTCAGATAGTGATATATCCTATATAAAAGGGCTCTACAGTGCTAGCAGCTCTATTAAAACAACAGTCAATGTTCAGATAGTGATATATCCTATATAAAAGGCCTCTGCTAGCAGCTCTATTAAAACAACAGTCAATGTTCAGATAGTGATATATCCTATATAAAAGGGCTCTACAGTGCTAGCAGCTCTATTAAAACAACAGTCAATGTTCAGATAGTGGTATATCCTATATAAAAGGGCTCTACAGTGCTAGCAGCTCTATTAAAACAACAGTCAATGTTCAGATAGTGATATATCCTATATAAAAGGGCTCTACAGTGCTAGCAGCTCTATTAAAACAACAGTCAATGTTCAGATAGTGATATATCCTATATAAAAGGGCTCTACAGTGCTAGTAGCTATATTAAAACAACAGTCAATGTTCAGATAGTGATATATCCTATATAAAAGGGCTCTACAGTGCTAGTAGCTCTATTAAAACAACAGTCAATGTTCAGATAGTGATAAATCCTATATAAAAGGGCTCTACAGTGCTAGCAGCTCTATTAAAACAACAGTCAATGTTCAGATAGAGCCCTTTTATGTAGGATATATCACTATCTGAACATTGACTGTTGTTTTATTAGAGCTGCTAGCACTGTAGAGCCCTTTTATGTAGGATATATCACTGCTAGCAGCTCTATTAAAACAACAGTCAATGTTCAGATAGTGATATATCCTATATAAAAGGGCTCTACAGTGCTAGCAGCTCTATTAAAACAACAGTCAATGTTCAGCGACTGTGCTCTAACTGTAAGCTCCTTTGTAATTCTGGATCAGCTTCTGTGCTGTTAGTTCATTTGGCGACCGCAGATTGGGTGAGTGAATACATGGGAACATTTTGTACTCAGTTGTACAATCAGAAGAGGATCCTTCCATGGTTCGATCTTATGCAAATATGAACACTCGTGCTGAGCGATTAACCAACATTTCAATCATTTTCAGTTTTCAAACAACTAAATTGACCGAGGTCAGTTCAATTATTTTAATTGCATTTCTTCGTTTGTTTTCCTCTGTGAACTCGATAGAGATGAATCAGATCCAGAATGAACTGTGTGATGAGTCTGTCCGTCTGTCTGTCTGTAGGTATGTTAGACCAATCCCTGCCTGCGCCTGTAGCTACCCTGTCTCTTCTCATCAGCTCTCTCAAATGCGTGCACACACACCTAAGAGCACGACACACAAGAACACACACACACCTACCTAAGAGCACAACACACCTGAGTAAGACGCACAGAAAAAAACACAGCAGAGCACAGTCTCAGCTCAAGTAACGAATTGCAAAAATCTGGAACGAATTGCAAAAAATCACTGAAGTTGGAGACATATCTCCCCCACTAACTTTAAGCATCAGCTGTCAGAGCAGCTTACCAATCGCTGCAGCTGTACACAACCAATCTGTAAATAGCCCATCCAACCAACTACCTACCTCATATTGGTTTTGTTTTTCTGCTCTTTTCCACACCAGTATCACTACTTGCACATCCTCATCTGCACATATATCACTCCAGTGTAAATTGCTACATTGTAAATACTCTGTCTCTGTTGGCCTATTTATTGCCTTACCCCCTTACTTCATTTGCACAAACTGTATACAGACTTTTCTATTGTGTTATTGACTGTACGTTGGTTTATCCCATGAGTAACTCTGTGTCGATGTTTTTGTCGCACTGCTTTGCTTTATCTTGGCCAGGTCGCAGGTGTAACTGAGAACTTGTTCTCAACTGGCCATCCTGGTTAAATAAAGGTGAAATAAAAAAAAAAATAAAATACTGCTTTAAAGCAAATATCTGCAGCATTAGTAAAGATATGATCAATACATGTTGATGGTTTAATTCCTGTGCTGTTTGTAACTACCTGGTAGGTTGACTGACAACCTCATCCAGGTTGCAGGCTCTGGTTACAGTTTTAAGTTTTTTCCTTAGTGATAATATTAATATTTAAAATCCCCCAGAAAATATACTTTGTTGATATCACATACATTATCAAGCATTTCACACATATTATCCAGATACTGACTGTTAGCACTTGGTGGTCTATAGCAGCTTCCCACCAGAATGGGCTTTAGGTGAGGCAGATGAACCTGTAGCCATATTACTTCAACAGTATTTAACATTAGATGGTGGTGAGGCAGATGAACCTGTAGCCATATTACTTCAACAGTATTTAACATTAGATGGTTCCTAAGCTTTACAGGTAGTTGGTTCTGAATATAAACCGCAACACTGCCGCCGTTGGCATTGTTAACAGTTTCTGCTAGTTAGTTTTTGCTACCATCTGGGTTTTAGCTTGCTTGAGCCTGCTAACTGAGGAGTGTTAGTTCACCTGTTTCCATACATGTTTCATTTTTTAAAATTGTATCTTACAAAGGAGTTGTTTAATCTAACTGCTTAACTATTTATCTGTACATGGAACAACCATTTCTTTCTTCTAACCTTTACAGGAACATTTCACTGCAGCTAATGTAGAAGGAAAAGCTGTGTACATTTGCAAATACTGTGGCAAATCATGTGAAGAATGCAACAAAGGTGCAGAATCATCTGGCCAAGTGCATAAAGTTCCCTCAGCGTTCACAACAAGCAACCTCTGACAAAAGTCCCTCTACTTCTAGTCGAAGTGAACATGATGAATGAGACACCTTATCGATAGCAACAGCTCACAGTCTTGGGAAGGTGTTCAACCTTCCCAAGTTCTCTCACGTCACCCCGCTCCTCCGCTCTCTCCACTGGCTTCCAGTTGAAGCTCGCATCCGCTACAAGACCATGGTGCTTGCCTACGGAGCTGTGAGGGGAACGGCACCTCAGTACCTCCAGGCTCTGATCAGGCTCTACACCCAAACAAGGGCACTGCGTTCATCCACCTCTGGCCTGCTCGCCTCCCTACCACTGAGGAAGTACAGTTCCCGCTCAGCCCAGTCAAAACTGTTCGCTGCTCTGGCCCCCCAATGGTGGAACAAACTCCCTCACGACGCCAGGACAGCGGAGTCAATCACCACCTTCCGGAGACACCTGAAACCCCACCTCTTTAAGGAATACCTAGGATAGGATAAAGTAATCCTTCTCACCCCCCCCCTTAAAAGATTTAGATGCACTATTGTAAAGTGGCTGTTCCACTGGATGTCATAAGTTGAATGCACCAATTTGTAAGTCGCTCTGGATAAGAGCGTCTGCTAAATTACTTAAATGTAATCATGGCACTAAAAACAATGGAAACACTCTGCAAGAGAGCAAAATAAATGGTTAGGTGTGTTGGACCACAAGTATTCTGGCAAGAGCATCCTGTCTGGTGCAGAGATCAACAAGGCCTATGGCGTCATCACTACCGTGTCTCGCCACCTTGGCCTGGATGAGGGCAAGGTTCTTGGCAGTCTGGCGAAGTACACAACCAAGCAAGGAATTTGGGATGGAGATGCAATATGGCAGTTGTGCCAACATATCTCATCAGCCACCTGGTGGAAGGGACTTTGTGGATCTGAGGCTCTTTCCCCTGTTGCCTCCATCATCCTCCAAATCCCACCAACATCAGCCGCCTCAGAGCACAACTGGTCCTTGTTTGGGAACACACACACCAAAGCACGCAACAGGCTGACCAATACAAGGGTTGAAAACTTGGTGGCCAGCCGGGGAAATGTCATGCTATTAGAGCCTGACAACTAGCCATCCTCAACAAGGTTGGAAAGTGACAGTGAAGATGAGGCCTCAGAGTCTGATGTTCAAGAGGTGGACATTGAGGAGGTCCAGGTAGAAGACATGGAAGCCTGAGAGGAAGACAACCAAAGCTTTAGTTCCTAGACTATCATTTTACAGATGTATGTTGAAAATGTATTTGACCTCGCTGAGGAGACATTGTCCATGTATCTCCCCAGAAAGGCCCTCACTTCTTCATCCTTCACGTGCGGATTGTACATGTTTACGGTGACCACCCTGAAGTTGTTCTTTGCCAGGCTGGTCACCGCATAATGGCACAGGGGTCCTGTTCTTTCCGCTTCCTTTGCCATCTTCAATACTTCATCATGTTTCTCTTCCTTGTGAAACGTCACATCAAAACCCTTTTCATTTGGGTTGCCTTGGAGGCAGAGCACTTCCTTCACCTCTATCCTGAGGCATCCCATCAATATGGTCCTTCCAAAAGTTTCCCTGCCCCAAGGCTCCATCTCCTTTTCAGTCCATGAAAATCTTACGGTATTTGCTATACCAATCCCAGGAACCGACCTGGTTTGCTTGTTTGGATTCATTTTTATTCTTCAAAAAAGGCTCTCTTCAGTAGAAGCAAAAAAGGAAATCGGGTAGAACACCGATTTTTTTATGGTGTGAAATTCACCACCTTCCTCCCTATTAAAGACACCTCGGTGTCAAGCTTGGATCTGAGCCAAAAGGCCGAGAAGTGTCAGAGGATATTGGCCAGTCAAAGAGGAGCTCAGTGTTCAAAACGGAGTAATATTCAAGTGTCAGAGAGTCGTTATTCCCTGATCTCTGCGCCCTGAGATGTTGGCACGCGTGCACTCAAGTCACATAGGAGGTGAGGCCTGTTACAGACAAGCACGTGACACACTGTATTGGCCAGGAATGCAGAGTGAAATCAAATACTATGTCAGCAAATGCACAGTCTGCAATGAATATGCCATTGAGCAACAGAGAGAGACGATGATGTCCCAAAATAGTAAGTCTAGATCTCTTCCAGCACAGTGGCAAAGACTTTCTGCTGGTAGTCGATCATTACTCAGACTTTTGGGAGATTGATCCTCCCCGACCTCTCAGCAGAGACAATGATCAAACGCTGCAAGGCTCAGTTTGCCTATCTAGGGTCATTTCAGACAATGGACCCCAATTCTCCGGAGTTGAGTTAAAATTTGCTGCAGAATGGGATTTCACTACACCCAAAAGCTAATGGGAAGGCGGAGTCCGCAGTAAAAATCGCAAAGAACCTCTGCAAAAAGGCTCTGCGAGAGGGCAAAGATGCCTGGAAATCTGGTATTAATATGATTTCCCCTATCTGGTATTGAAATGGTATTAATATGATTTCCCCTATCTGGTATTGAAATGGTATTAATATGATTTATCCCTATCTGGTATTGAAATGGTATTAATATGATTTCCCCTATCCGGTATTGAAATGGTATTAATATGATTTCCCCTATCTGGTATTGAAATGGTATTAATATGATTTCCCCTATCTGGTATTGAAATGGTATTAATATGATTTCCCCTATCTGGTATTGAAATGGTATTAATATGATTTATCCCTATCCGGTATTGAAATGGTATTAATATGATTTCTATCCGGTATTGAAATGGTATTAATATGATTTCCCTATCTGGTATCTGGTATTGAAATGGTATTAATATGATTTCCCCTATCTGGTATTGAAATGGTATTAATATGATTTCTATCAGGTATTGAAATGGTATTAATATGATTTATCCCTATCTGGTATTGAAATGGTATTAATATGATTTCCCTATCTGGTATTGAAATGGTATTAATATGATTTCCCTATCCGGTATTGAAATGGTATTAATATGATTTCCCTATCTGGTATTGAAATGGTATTAATATGATTTCCCTATCAGGTATTGAAATGGTATTAATATGATTTATCCCTATCTGGTATTGAAATGGTATTAATATGATTTCCCTATCTGGTATTGAAATGGTATTAATATGATTTCCCTATCTGGTATTGAAATCTATTAATATGATTTATCCCTGAAATGGTATTAATATGATTTCCCCTATCTGGTATTGAAATGGTATTAATATGATTTCCCATATCTGGTATTGAAATGGTATTAATATGATTTCCCCTATCTGGTATTGAAATGGTATTAATATGATTTCCCATATCCCCTATCTGGTATTGAAATGGTATTAATATGATTTATCCCTATCTGGTATTGAAATGGTATTAATATGATTTCCCCTATCTGGTATTGAAATGGTATTAATATGATTTATCCCTATCCGGTATTGAAATGGTATTAATATGATTTATCCCTATCTGGTATTGAAATGGTATTAATATGATTTCTCCCTATCTGGTATTGAAATGGTATTAATATGATTTATCCCTATCTGGTATTGAAATGGTATTAATATGATTTATCCCTATCTGGTATTGAAATGGTATTAATATGATTTATCCCTAACTGGTATTGAAATGGTATTAATATGATTTATCCCTATCTGGTATTAATATGATTTCCCATATCTTCCCACGGAAAGTTTCCACCTCTGAATATTCCCCAAAACGTACAACCCTAACAGCAACACAATTAGACCCAACCAAATCTTGAGAAAACAAAAAAGATAATTACTTGAAACATTTAGAAAGACAAAATAGTGGTGTAAACATTTAAATGACATTGGGATCACTAATGTTTAGAAAAAAATCCCTAACCGAAAAGTTTTTTTTTTTTTTTTACAACATTTTAAATCACAACACTACCACTAACAGGTCCCAAACATTATTATTACAAGCACCTCACGCAACAATGCTGTAACGTTAGGAGATATGCATCTTTCAAATGATTTGGCAAGGATATAAAGCACTCTGCACATCATCATCGTTAACAGTTGGAAAAATGTCAGAGAGTGAGACAGGGAAGAGACAGCAGCCCAGTCCTGTATGGCAAATACTATGAGTTCAATGAGAAGGTGGTGAAATAAATACTAATTTTGTGAGGTGGAATTAAGCTACAGTGGCAGTACAAAGGCAATGCTGAACCATCTGAAACACCATGAGACCCAACCGGTTGGTCACAGCAGCGGAATAAGGGACGGAGTGAAAGAAATCACAGTACTGATTCCAGAAATGATTGCAGTTGATATGCAGCCACTGTCAATGGATCAAATGCATTAAGAAGGAAAACAATTCCACAAATTAACTTTTAAAAAGGCACACCGGTTAATTGAAACACATTCCAGGTGACTACTTCATGAAGCTGGTTGAGAGAATGCCAAGAGTGTGCAAAGCTGTCATCAAGGCAACGGGTGACTACTTCATGAAGCTGGTTGAGAGAATGCCAAGAGGGTGCAAAGCTGTCATCAAGGCAAAGGGTGACTACTTTGAAGAATCTAAAATATATTTTGATTTATTGAACACTTTTTTGGTTAATACATGATTATGTAGTCAAAAATAAAGAAAAACTCTGGTGTGTGTGTGTGTGTGTGTGATATATGAGGTTGGAATAATACTATGAAATTGTGAAAATGATGATAAAGCCCTTTTAGTGTAAGAGCTGTTTGAAAAGACCACCTGAAATTTCAGCCTGTTTTGGGTGGAGTTTTGGCCTGCCTAGTGTATAATATAGTATATTAGAACAATAACAAACAGTTCCAAACCTCTCTACCAATAACAGCTCGTTCTCAGTTGTCTTCCCCTCCCCACTCAGACCAGTCAGTCCTGGCTAAATTCTTGCTTGAGAAATTGCAGAAACTTTTGTTTGCTAAGAAGCTATTTGTTTATTTTATAGCATTTTAAATGTAAAACTATCACAGTAAGGTAGGACTACTTATTTGTTAAAATTGTTTAAAGCAGTCTGATGTCATATAGCCTCAGCTATCTTCAACAGTTCTAATTCCAACACAGAGGCCATCCATCCTTACCTGTCCTCCTCTCCATCTGCAGACTGTGTCCTCAGGCTTGCAGCAGCGGCCACTAAGGCACTGGCATCTCCAGCCATCCCCATGGAGCGACCCCCAGCCGAGGCAGCGTCAGCGGGGACTGGTGTTGGAACAGCAGCCTCTGGGCATCCTCCAGCTGGGATGCCGTTAGGGTGGGGATGCTTCCCCGTACAGAGCCCCGCTTTGGGCCAGGCTGGTGTGGCTGAGGGGAACCCCGTGAGTCAGGAGGGGCTGGAGGTCGGCACGGAGTGTGGTCACGAAAGGGGCGGAGGGGTGCTGGTGGTGAGGTGCAGCTGCTGAGCTGGGAGGTTCTGGAGCTGACTCTGAAGGGGTTGAGGGACAGCAGCCGGGCCAGGCATGGACACCCCAAGAGAGCCAGGGTGTGGGGGGAGGACCTGGGACTGGAGAGGAGCCGTAGGCTGGATGAAGTCTGGAGGCCGGCTGCCTGTCTGGCACACTAGCCCCGCTGGGAACTGGGGTGTGGGGTAGCCTGTCTGGGCATGCTCCATATCATAGGGCATCTGCTGGGGCATGGCCTGACTCCGAGCGCCCTGGGCATTCACCTCGGGGGCTGCTGGTAGAGTACCATGGGGGACCATGCTGGTCTGCTGCAACAGGAGAGGGTTAGGGTCCTGAGGGACCATGTGGGCTTGCAGAGAATTCTGGACAGTCTCAGGACTGGTGTAGTCCTGGTGCTGGTATGGCTGCGAGGTCTGGGGTGCCACTGCTCCCGTCTCTATGCCTCCGTATTGGACAACACCGGCCACCACACTTCCATTCCCTGCTTGGCTCTCTGGGCCGCCAGTGCTGGGTGCAGGGGCTGGGTCAGAAGTGGGCGCGGCAGGGAGAACCTCCTTCTCATAGTACTCAGTACACATCCATCTTCCCTTGCGGAACGGCTCTGAGTTAGAGTCCAGCTTCACCACTCTGAAGCGAGACCCCGGAGTGGCTTGGGTCTGAGTCTGTTGTGTCTGGGTGCTGGAGGTCACAGGCTGTGCCACTGCTACTGACATCCCAATCTGAGTGCCATTGGTGGGCCCTGTGACTCCAGGGAGAGCCCCTACTCCACTGGATGTCACTTGCCGGCCTCCACTACTGTCAAAGATTATTGGGCCCGCAGAGGGAGGGGCACCACTATCACTGACTATGGATGACACATCCATGCCTGGCGCAGCAGTGATGGTAACAGAGAACTGGGCAGTGGTATTCTGCACCATACCCTGCCCCATCTGAGTCTGGTTGGGCCCAGCCATTTCAGAGGAACTGCCCCCTGCCACTGAGACAGTAAAGGCTGCTGGCACCACATTCTCTTGCAGATGATGCACAGTCCCATTCACCATGTTACCAGGCTGCGGAGGGCCCTGAGGCTGCAGTGGTTCGCACGGATGGTCCTGGGGTAGGGAGTGAGGGTTCAGGGGTTCGTTAGGGGACACTGCGCCAGGGGTCTCCACCCCATGGGGGCTGTTCAGGGTCTCGTCCGAGGAGCTCCTCTCAGGGACGCCGGTGTCCCGAGGTACGGACACTTCCTGCATTTCAGAGGAGGACAGGTCCTCTGTGTGGGATTCATCCATGTCATCATAACTCTCTGTGTCGTCCGCTATGCTGTTGTTGGTGCTAACAGAGACCTGGGCCGGGGTCACGCTAGTTATCTGGAAGCCACTCTTTTTTTTCACCTGAGACCCAGACTGGGGGAGGTTAAGGCTCAGGGGGTGGTGGTGCGGCTCAGGGGAAGAGGACCCAGCCTGGCTAGTTGACTGATAATCATCAGTGGGAATTACATTACTGCTACCTGCAGCAGACCCAGATGCACCGCTACTACCGGCGGTGTTACTGTCTCTTCTATTGTGGAAAGACATCTTCCTAGACCCAGAGGAATCTACTGAAAAGTCCTGTTGATGCATCTTGTGAACAACACGAAGCCAGTAACAGGGAAAATAAGTGACTAGCTGTGTAGCTACTAAATGCCAGATGGTTGTTATAGCCAGGCATAAATAACGTTAATGTAGTCAGAGGTTAGCCAGCTAATAGTTACCTAATAGTTAGCCAACGATGGCTAATGTAAGCAAGGTGACAGTCCCACAATAAATCACAACAAAGCAAGGACGTTGATGTTATTTTCTGTTTTCAGTAGTCGAGCACTTCACGTCTGATAAACTGTCGATAATGAAGTGAATTACTAAATATTAGCTCAGACATGTCCAGAACAACAACCAAGCTAACTTAGCTATGTTTTATAGCTAGCTGAAATGTAAACTACAAAGAGACGCTTATAGAAACGTTTGTTAAACAACACCCAAATCATATCTTAAATATAATATGAATATCTCACTGGAATAAATTATTTGAAGTGAATATTATAACGTTAGTGCCAAATTCAGCGTCAAAAGCTGTGTGGTGTGAGATCACCTCCATCGATCTCTCCGAGACTCTGGTTTGTTGTTGGACAATTCAGTCAGACACCCATCACTGGATAAACATCCTCTTAGCACACAGAAACTTGTTTGAATCCATCTCGACGGTTTCTAGTTAGTGTAGTTTTTCCTCATCGTCCTCTCGCTTGGCCCCAGCTCGTCTCTCTCTGACGACGGGAAGAGGGACATAGCTACTGCGCATGCCCCGAGAAGAGGAACATAGCTACTGCGCATGCCCCGAGAAGAGGAACATAGCTACTGCGCATGCCCTCAACTAGCGAAGAGGCGGGGCTGAGAAGAACATCAGTCGGTCCCTGTCATGACCTCTACATAAACAACTCTGTGCTTTCCCACTCACATAAAATAACAACAAATGTTCATATAATAAGACATTTGGCAGAAGCTTTTATCCAAATGAGCTTAGACATGCGTACAGAAATCTTATGTATGTGGACCTGGGAATCAAACTCATTACTCTGGCGTTTACAAGCACCATGCTCTACCAACTGCGCTACAAAGGAATCCTAGACTGGTTGGTTAGTGTTAGACTGCAGGTAAGCAGCTACAGTGAACGTTATATACTTTACAAAAAATATAAATGCAACAATTTCGAAAATTTTACTCAGCTACAGTTCATAAGGAAATCAGTCAATTGAAATAAATTCATTCAGCCCGAATCTATGGATTTCACATGACTGGGAATACAGACATGCATCTGTTGGTCCCCTTAAATAAAAAGGTAGGGGCGTGGAATAGAAAATCAGTCATTATCTGGTGTGACCACCATTTTCCTCATGCAGCGAGACATTTCCTTCTCATAGAGTTGATTGATTCTGGCCTGTGGAATGTTGTCCCCTCCTCTTCAATGGCTGGGCGAAGTTGCTGGATTTTGGCAGAAACTGGAACATTCTGTCGTTCACGTCGACCCAGAGCATCCCAAACATGCTCAATGGGTGACATTTCTGGTGAGTATGCAAGCCACGTAAGAACTGGACATTTTCAGCTTCTAGGAATTGTGTACAGATCCTTGCGACACGTGGCGTGCATTATCATGCTGAAACATGAGGTGATGGAGGAGGATGAATGGCACGACAATGGGCCTCAGGATCTCGTCACGGTATCTCTGAGCAGTCGAATTGCCATAGATAAAATGCAGTTGTGTTCGTTGTCTTAGCATACCTGCCCATACCATAACCCCACCGCCACCATGTTCACAACGTTGACATCAGAAAACTGCTCACCCACACAACGCCGTACACGCTGTCTGCAATTTGCCCAGTACATGAGATCACACTTCACCAGCGTGCCAGTGGCCATCGAAGGTGAGCATTTGCCCACTTAAGTCGGTTATAACGCCAAATTGCAGTCAGGTCAAGACTCTGGTGCAGACGACGAGTACGCAGATGAGCTTCCCAGAGACAGTTTGACAGTTTGTGCAGAATTTCTTCGGTTGTGCAAACCCAGTATCATCAGCTGTCCGGGTGGCTGGTCTCTGACGATACCGCAGGCGAAGAAGCCAGATGTGGAGGTCCTGGGCTGGCGTGGTTACATGTAGCCTGTGGTTTGCGAGGCCGGTTGGACCTACTGCCAAATTATTCTAAAACAACTTTGGTGATGGCTTGTGGTAGAGAAATTAACATTCAGCTCTGGTGGACATTCCTGCAGATGCACACGCTCCCTCAGAACTTGAGACATCTGTGGCATTGAGTTGTGTGACAAAACTGCACATTTCAGAGTGGCCTTGTATTTTCCCCAGCACAAGGTGCACCTGTGTAATGATCATGCTGTTTAATCAGCTTCTTGATATACCACACCTGTCAGATGGATTATCTTGGCAAAGGGAGGTACATATATTTGTTCATGAGAGAAATCAGCTTTTTGTGCATATGGAACATTTCTGGTATATTTTATTTCAGCTCCTGAAACATGGGACCAACAATTTACAAGTTGCGTTTTAATTTTTGTTCAGTATAGTAATTTGGTACAAAGGATAGCGGTGAAACAAAGCCATCTACACCAGTATGATGCGTGCTAAAAGACAGCCCCATGTGCACTGAACTTAATGTTTACCTCATGTATCATACCTGGATGATCACCCACATGACACTGATCCACCTTAGAGGCATGTTCCCTCTGACACCTCCCCAGCCTGATCTCTGTCCCTCCCCAGCCTCAGGCAACAAGCTATGGCAATATAGCTAAAATGATAAATAAGCAACGACAGGAGGTATGGTGTTGGACAGTCAAACCATGAGGGTAGGGAAAGAAGAGGCAGGGCTGAGAGCTGGACTAGAGCCCTATGTAGTACACTAGACTGGACTAGAGTCCTATGCAGTACACTAGACTGGACTAGAGTCCTATGCAGTACACTAGACTGGACTAGAGTCCTATGCAGTACACTAGACTGGACTAGAGCCCTATGCAGTACACTAGACTGGACTAGAGTCCTATGCAGTACACTAGACTGGACTAGAGTCCTATGCAGTACACTAGACTGGACTAGAGTCCTATGCAGTACACTAGACTGGACTAGAGCCCTATGCAGTACACTAGACTGGACTAGAGCCCTATGCAGTACCTGGACTAGAGTCCTATGCAGTACACTAGACTGGACTAGAGTCCTATGCAGTACACTAGACTGGACTAGAGCCATATGCAGTACACTAGACTGGACTAGAGTCCTATGCAGTACACTAGACTGGACTAGAGTCCTATGCAGTACACTAGACTGGACTAGAGTCCTATGCAGTACACTAGACTGGACTAGAGTCCTATGCAGTACACTAGACTGGACTAGAGCCCTATGCAGTACACTAGACTGGACTAGAGCCATATGCAGTACACTAGACTGGACTAGAGTCCTATGCAGTACACTAGACTGGACTAGAGTCCTATGCAGTACACTAGACTGGACTAGAGTCCTATTACACTAGACTGGACTAGAGCCCTATGCAGTACACTAGACTGGACTAGAATGCAGTACACTTGGACTAGAGCCATATGCAGTACACTAGACTGGACTAGAGCCCTATGCAGTACACTAGGGTAGGGAAAGAAGAGGCAGGGCTAGGAGCTGTCAAAGCTCTTCCAGCATATCAACATCACCACATATCCTAAACATGTCGTATACAGCTGGAGGGAAGGGTGGAGAGAATGGAAGGTGAGGGTCAGGGTGGGGAGGGTTACGGTAGAGGGAATGGAAGGTGAGGGTCAGGGTGGGGAGGGTTATGGTAGAGGGAATGGAAGGTGAGGGTCAGGGTGGAGGGGAGGGTGGTTAGGGAAGGTTAGGGTAGAGGGAAATAAAATAAAATGTTATTGGTCTCAAACATATTTATCAGATATTATTGTGCGTGTAACGCAATGCTTGTGTTCTTTGCTCCAACAGTCCAGTAGTGTCTCGGGTGAAGGGGAGCGTTTGGGTAGGAAAAGCTGAGCTATGGAAAACATACCCCTAAGCATGACGCCAAAGAGTACCCAAAAGGAAAAGTACACAGTCAAATATAAACTAGCTAACCCTAACCGTATATAAACTAGCTAACCCTAACCGTATATAAACTAGCTAACCCTAACTGTATATAAACTAGCTAACCCTAACCGTATATAAACTAGCTAACCCTAACCGTATATAAACTAGCTAACCCTAACCGTAGATATAAACTAGCTAACCCTAACCGTATATAAACTAGCTAACCCTAACTGTATATAAACTAGCTAACGCTAACCGTATATAAACTAGCTAACGCTAACCGTATATAAACCAGCTAACCCTAACCGTATCTAAACTAGCTAACCCTAACCGTATCTAAACTAGCTAACCCTAACCGTATATAAACTAGCTAACCCTAACCGTATATAAACTAGCTAACCCTAACCGTATATAAACTAGCTAACCCTAACTGTATATAAACTAGCTAACCCTGACCGTATATAAACTAGCTAACCCTAACCGTATATAAACGGCTAACCCTAACCGTATATAAACTAGCTAACCCTAACCGTATATAAACTAGCTAACCCTAACTGTATATAAACTAGCTAACCCTGACCGTATATAAACTAGCTAACCCTAACCGTATATAAACTAGCTAACCCTAACCGTATATAAACGGCTAACCCTAACCGTATATAAACTAGCTAACCCTAACTGTATATAAACTAGCTAACCCTAACTGTATATAAACTAGCTAACACTAACCGTATATAAACCAGCTAACCCTAACCGTATCTAAACTAGCTAACCCTAAACGTATATAAACTAGCTAACCCTAACCGTATATAAACTAGCTAACCCTAACACTAACCGTATATAAACTAGCTACCTAACCGTATATAAACTAGCTAACCCTAACACTAACCGTATATAAACTAGCTAACCCTAACCGTATATAAACTAGCAAACCCTAACCGTATATAAACTAGCAAACCCTAACCGTATATAAACTAGCTAACCCTAACCGTATATAAACCAGCTAACCCTAACCGTATATAAACTAGCTAACCCTAACCGTGTATAAACTAGCTAACCCTAACCGTGTATAAACTAGCTAACCCTAACCGTATATAAACTAGCTAACCCTAACCGTATATAAACTAGCTAACCCTAACCGTATATAAACTAGCTAACCCTAACCGTATATAAACCAGCTAACCCTAACACTAACCGTATATAAACTAGCTAACCCTAACTGTATATAAACTAGCTAACCCTAACCGTGTATAAACTAGCTAACACCAACCGTATATAAACCAGCTAACCCTAACCGTATATAAACTAGCTAACCCTAACCGTATATAAACTAGCTAACACTAACCGTATATAAACTAGCTAACACTAACCGTATATAAACTAGCTAACCCTAACCGTATATAAACTAGCTAACCCTAACACTAACCGTATATAAACTAGCTAACCCTAACCGTATATAAACTAGCAAACCCTAACCGTATATAAACTAGCAAACCCTAACCGTATATAAACTAGCTAACCCTAACCGTATATAAACCAGCTAACCCTAACCGTATATAAACTAGCTAACCCTAACTGTATATAAACTAGCTAACACTAACCGTATATAAACTAGCTAACCCTAACCGTGTATAAACTAGCTAACCCTAACCGTATATAAACTAGCTAACCCTAACCGTATATAAACTAGCTAACCCTAACCGTATATAAACTAGCTAACCCTAACCGTGTATAAACTAGCTAACCCTAACCGTGTATGAACTAGCTAACCCTAACCGTGTATGAACTAGCTAACCCTAACCGTATATAAACTAGCTAACCCTAACCGTATATAAACTAGCTAACCCTAACCGTATATAAACCAGCTAACCCTAACACTAACCGTATATAAACTAGCTAACCCTAACTGTATATAAACTAAACCCTAACCGTGTATAAACTAGCTAACACCAACCGTATATAAACCAGCTAACCCTAACCGTATAAAACCAGCTAACCCTAACCGTATATAAACTAGCTAACCCTAACTGTATATAAACTAGCTAACACTAACCGTATATAAACTAGCTAACCCTAACCGTGTATAAACTAGCTAACCCTAACCGTATATAAACTAGCTAACCCTAACCGTATATAAACTAGCTAACCCTAACCGTATATAAACTAGCTAACCCTAACCGTATATACTAGCTAACCCTAACCGTAGAACTAGCTAACCCTAACCGTGTATGAACTAGCTAACCCTAACCGTATATAAACTAGCTAACCCTAACCGTGTATAAACTAGCTAACCCTAACCGTATATCAACTAGGCTCTCTGTAAACCTCTAGCCTGCTGTACTTCAACACTCTAAAGACCTGCTGTTATGACAATGTCTGGATTAATACCAATATTTAATTTGTAAAGCACATTTCCCAGACTCACTGGCTATGAAGTAGAAAACAAACTAAATTCATCAACAATACATCAAAAAGTAGAAGGAACAATCACAATACCAACCATTACCTACTAATAGAACATATAGACTTGAAACAGATTAACCGATCTAACATTAAAAGCTAGCTTGACTAGGTAGGTCTTTAGTTGTGTTTTAAACAATGAAATGTCAGCTGCCTCCTTGACATGTGCAGGCAGTGTTTTCCAGAGCTGAGGGGCCATGTGAGAAGCAGGGAACCCAAATTACTTTGCAATCGTTTTGTTCTGAACAGAAGCATTATTTGGTCTGTTCAGTTTCACTGTGCCAACCAGCAAAATAAAGTTCTGAACCGGTTCAAACCCCCAAAAGTTTAGGTTTATATCCTTCCTTTCTAAACCTCCAAAATAATTTTTCAAAATTAATATCATTTTTTTTACATTGACACTACCGGTCAAAAGTTTTGAACACCTACTCATTCAAGGGTATTTCTTTATTTTTGCTATTTTCTACATTGTAGAATAATAGTGTAGACATCAGAACTAATAAATAAATAAATCACCTGGAATGCTTTTCAAACAGTCCTGATGGAGTTCCCACATATGCTGAGCACTTGTTGGCTGCTTTTCCTTCACTCTGCAGTTCAACTCATCCCAAACCATCCCAATTTGGTTGAGGTCGAGGAATTGTGGAGGCCAGGTCATCTGATGCAGCCCTCCATCACTCTCCTTCTTGGTCAAATAGCCCTTACACAGCCTGGAGGTGTGTTGGGTCATTGTCCTTTTCAGGGACGTCACTAGGCCTATTTTAGGGGGCTTTAGCAATTTAGCAAGCTAGCTGGCTTTGCTTTATGGGTGTTGTGGCATGAGTATGAAATTGCAATTCTGGTTGTTTGCCAAAGCAGCAGCTACTCTTCTTGGGGTCCAGCAAAATGAAGGTAGTTTATACCATTTTAAAACATTACAACACACTGTGTGCCCTCAGGCCCCTACTACCACTACCACATATCTACAACACACTGTGTGCCCTCAGGCCCCTACTCCACCACTACCACATATCTACAACACACCCTCAGGCCCCTGTACCACATATCTACAACACACTCAGGCCCCTACTCCACCACTACCACATATCTACAACACACTGTGTGCCCTCAGGCCCCTACCCACCACTACCACATATCTACAACACACTGTGTGCCCTCAGGCCCTACTACCACTACCACATATCTACAACACACTGTGTGCCCTCAGGCCCCTACTCCACCACTACCACATATCTACAACACACTGTGTGCCCTCAGGCCCCTACTCCACCACTACCACATATCTACAACACACTGTGTGCCCTCAGGCCCCTACTCCACCACTACCACATATCTACAACACACTGTGTGCCCTCAGGCCCCTACTCCACCACTACCACATATCTACAACACACTGTGCCTCAGGCCCCTACTCCACCACTACCACATATCTACAACACACTGTGTGCCCTCAGGCCCTACTCCACCACTACCACATATCTACAACACACTGTGTGCCCTCAGGCCCCTACTCCACCACTACCACATATCTACAACACACTGTGTGCCCTCAGGCCCCTACTCCACCACATATCTACAACACACTGTGTGCCCTCAGGCCCCTACTCCACCACTACCACATATCTACAACACACTGTGTGCCCTCAGGCCCCTACTCCTCCACTACCACATATCTACAACACACTGTGTGCCCTCAGGCCCCTACTCCACCACATATCTACTGAGACATATCATGCACTAACCCTAACCCACATATCTACTAACCCTAACCCTAACCCTAACCCTAACCCACTACCAGGGTGGGTATAATTTGTGGAATGTTCCAACAGGAATCTGTTCCAAAAACTTCATTCATTCATTAATAACAAGGTTGCCAACAAACAACACCCCTATAACCCTAACCCCTAACCCTAACCCATAACCCCCCTAACCCCTAACCCTAACCCTAACCCAACAACAACATAACCCCCTAACCCTAACCCTAACCCCCTAACCCCCTAACCCTAACCCTAACCCCTAACAACACATAACCAAAACAACACATAACCCTAACCCTAACCCCTAACCCCTAACATGGGTATAATTTGTGGAATGTTCCAACAGGAATCTGTTCCAAAACTTCATTCATTCATTAATAACAAGGTTGCCAACAAACAACACATAACCCTAACCCTAACCCCAACCCCTAACCCTAACCCAACAACATAACCCTAACCCTAACACATAACCCTAACCCTAACCCAAAAACCCTAACCCTAACCCCTAACCCCTAACCCTAACCCTAACACATACAATGTTGTATAGTGGCAGAATAAGATACCGGTGTAAATAGTGGACTATTTAATCAAGTTTTTCACTCACATCGTTTATTCCGAAAAATGTTGATCTTGCTACTTTGTATGCGTTGTTTGTTGGCAACCTTGTGCTTCACAAAGGTTTTGGAACAGATTCCTGTTGGAACGTTCCACAAATGAACCCACCCACACTTATGTATGTGTCTGTGTGTGTCTGTGTGTGTCTGTGTGTGTCTGTGTGTGTGTGTGTGTGTGTGTGTGTCTGTGTGTGTGTGTGTCTGTATGTGTCTGTGTGTGTCTGTGTGTGTCTGTGTGTGTCTGTATGTGTCTGTGTGTGTCTGTGTGTGTCTGTGTGTGTCTGTGTGTGTCTGTGTGTGTCTGTGTTTTTCTGTGTTTGTCTGTTCCATGTGTCTGTGTGTAGTCTGTGTAAAGTCTGTAGTGTGTCTGTGTGTGTCTGTGTGTGTCTGTGCCAATGTGTGTGTTGTTTCCACAGTCCCTCGCTGTTCTATAAGGTGTTCTTTTAAATCTGTTTTTAAATCTAGAGTTCCATGGAGTCAAGGCTCTATGTAGTACTGTGTGCCTCCCATAGTCTGTTCTGGACTTGGACTGTGAAGAGACCTCTTTTGGCATGTCTTGTACCCCACAAGACATGCATGGGTGTCTGAGCTGTGTGCCAGTAGTTTAGACAGACAGCTCGGTGTAAATATTCACTGATCATGTACTCTATCTTGGCATATAAAGGTGGGTGTCTGAGCTGTGCGCCAGTAGTTTAGACAGACAGCTCGGTGTAAATATTCACTGATCATGTCCTCTATCTTGGCATATAAAGGTGGGTGTCTGAGCTGTGCGCCAGTAGTTTAGACAGACAGCTCGGTGTAAATATTCACTGATCATGTCCTCTATCTTGGCATATAAAGGTGCGGTTCAGGTATGAATGTGTTTGAGATTATTTTTCAGTCATATCCAATACCAGGAGTATCATATTCCAGTCTTTGAATGATGATGTGTCTGCATGTATGTATTACAGTTATACACTTCAACAGTGGTTACCAATCTTGGTCCTGGGACATCAGTGGTTACACTTTGTAACTAATGGACTAGAAACAGGATTTAACTCGTAAAAGGATGATTTGTTATTCATATAATACAGAAATATATTTTTTTTAAACAGTACACTCCACTTCCTATGCATCATGTACTGTAAATAGTCTAAAATTGGTTCATCTCAACATCTAATGCCCTTCATCTGCATTGATCTGATAAACACAGGATAGCTGTAGTATTTCATCAAATTATACTTCATTTCAACCAGTAGAGAATGCAAAATGCTTTATTGAAGGAAGTTCATTATTCAAGTGTTATAAATACATGCATTATAAATATTATAATAGTAACCTCGCAAGAAACAGACTTCATTATAGTCAAAATACACTACACTGAATATTATGTTACTATTATCACCGTTCTCACTTCTAGGGACTGGAACTACACCAGTACCTGTCCAGAATAGCCTCCTCTCTTACTGACAGTTGGGGCTGCTATCCTTTCACCCTCCTCCATGGCTGTTAGCTAGCTACCTACAAATGCATTTGGAGTTTGTTTTTTACAGTGATAAATACATCAAGATAGCTAGCTAATATGAAGTTAGGTAGCTGGTGATATTTAATTCACTTAGCTATCTATACAGTATGTGAAGTTGGCTAGATAGCAAGCTAGTCAACTAGCTAGCTCATTTAGCAGCTCATTTGAGTTAGTCTGCACTGTAGCTAGTTAGCTAATAATACATTACATTTCGAAATGTATTGACTTACTTGAATAGATTCTCCCAGTGTAACGGCATTCAGAGGAAGAAGGTGAGGACCAAGGTGCAGCGTGGTACATGTTCATATTATTTATTAGAAACTAAATACAAAATAACAAAAGGAATAACCGAAACAGTTCTGAAACAAACCCTCAACAGAAAGCAACTACCCACAACCTACGGTGGCAAAACAGGCTGCCTAAGTATGATTCCCAAACAAAAATAGAAACATACAAAGCAATGTACGGTCAGGACACCCAGCCATGTGGACAACTGGAAACAGGGCAGCTTTGACTTGTCAACAGCGTTTTAGAGGGGGGATACTGTCCATTTCTTGTTTCTAAACGATGAGAGAAGTGCTACACCTGGTGGAGAGAGATTGTAAAACAAAAATAGTTGCTTTATGCTTGCTGTACGTTATGGTGTAACGGAGGGTCAGTTTTTTCAACTTTTCTCCAATACTATAGAGCCATTACCATGTGGATCAACACTTGAATAGAAACGTAGTTCACACCCCAGATTTTTATCGATGTCAATGATAAACGCAAAAAAGCCTTTGGATCTTTTGATTGAAGAATGGCAAGTCAAAACATATGCCATTGCCCGGAGAGGAGATGAGAGGATAGGAAAGGAGACGAGATGGCTGGAGAGCAGGGGAGGGGAGATAGGACCAGAGGAGAGGGCTGGAGAGGAGAGGAGGAGAAGAGAGGGCTGGAGAGGAGAGGAGGAGAAGAGAGGACCAGAGGAGAGGAGGAGAGAGGGCTGGAGAGGAGATAGATAGAGGAGAGGAGGAGAGGGCTGGAGAAGAGAGGACCAGAGGAGAGGAGGAGAGAGGGCTGGAGAGGAGAAGAGAAGACCAGACGAGAGGAGAAGAGAGGGCTGGAGAGGAGAAGAGAGGACCAGAGGAGAGGAGGAGAGAGGGCTGGAGAGGAGAAGATAGGACCAGAGGAGAGGAGAAGAGAGGGCTGGAGAGGAGAAGAGAAGACCAGACGAGAGGAGAAGAGAGGGCTGGAGAGGAGAAGAGAGGATCAGACGAGAGGATATGAGAGGACCAGACCAGAGGAGAGGAGAAGAGAGGACCAGACGAGAGGAGAAGAGAGGACCAGACCAGAGGAGAAGAGAGGGCTGGAGAGGAGAAGATAGGACCAGACGAGAGGAGAAGAGAGGGCTGGAGAGGAGAAGATGGGACCAGACGAGAGGAGGAGAAGAGAGGGCCGGAGAGGAGAAGATAGGACCAGAAGATGGAGGACCAGAGGAGAGGAGAAGAGAGGGCTGGAGAGGAGAAGATAGGACCAGAGGAGAAGAGAAGGGGGCTGGAGAGGAGAGAAGAAGGGGGCCGGAGAGGAGAAGATAGGGCCAGAGGAGAAGATGGGACCAGAGGAGAGGAGAAGAGAGGACCAGAGGAGAGAAGAAGATAAGACCAGAGGAGAGAAGAAGATAAGACCAGAGGAGAGGAGAAGATAGGACCAGAGGAGAGGAGAAGAGAGGACCAGAGGAGAGGAGAAGAGAGGACCAGAGGAGAGGAGAAGAGAGGACCAGACGAGAGGAGAAGAGAGGACCAGACGAGAGGAGAAGAGAGGACCAGAGGAGAGGAGACCAGAGAGGGAGAAGAGAGGACCAGACGAGAGGAGAAGAGAGGACCAGAGGAGAGGAGAAGAGAGGGCTGGAGAGGAGAAGAGAGGACCAGACGAGAGGAGAAGAGAGGGCTGGAGAGGAGAAGAGAGGACCAGAGGAGAGGAGAAGAGAGGACCAGAGGAGAGGAGAAGAGAGGGCCCAGACGAGAGGAGAAGAGAGGGCTGGAGAGGAGAGAGAGAGGATCAGACGAGAGGATATGAGAGGACCAGACCAGAGAGAGGAGAAGAGAGGACCAGAGGAGGAGGAGAGGACCAGACCAGAGGAGAAGAGAGGGCTGGAGAGGAGAAGATAGGACCAGACGAGAGGAGAGAGGGCTGGAGAGGAGAAGATGGGACCAGAGGAGAGGAGAAGAGAGGGCCGGAGAGGAGAAGATAGGACCAGAGGAGAGGAGAAGAGAGGGCTGGAGAGGAGAAGATAGGACCAGAGGAGAGGAGAAGAGAGGGCCGGAGAGGAGAAGATAGGACCAGAGGAGAGGAGGAGAGAGGGCTGGAGAGGAGAAGAGAGGACCAGAGGAGAAGAGGGGCCGGAGAGGAGAAGATAGGGCCAGAGGAGAGGAGAGATGGGACCAGAGGAGAGGAGAAGATAGGACCAGAGGAGAGAAGAAGATAAGACCAGAGGAGAGAAGAAGATAAGACCAGAGGAGAGGAGAAGAGAGGACCAGAGGAGAGGAGAAGAGAGGACCAGAGGAGAGGAGAAGAGAGGACCAGAGGAGAGGAGAAGAGAGGGCCAGAGGAGAGGAGAAGATAGGACCAGAGGAGGAGAAGAGAGGACCAGAGAGAGGAGAAGAGAGGACTGGAGAGGAGAAGAAGGACCAGAGGAGAGGAGAAGATAGGACCAGAGAGAGGAGAAGAGAGGGCTGGAGAGGAGAAGATAGGACCAGACGAGAGGAGAAGAGAGGGCCGGAGAGGAGAAGAGAGGGCCAGAGGAGAAGATGGGAGAGAGAGAAGATAGGACCAGACGAGAGGAGAAGAGAGGGCTGGAGAGGAGAAGATAGGACCAGAGAGGAGAAGATAGGAGAGAGGAGAAGAGAGGACCAGAGGAGAAGAGAGGGCTGGAGAGGAGAAGAGAGGGCCGGAGAGGAGAAGATGGGACCAGAGAGAGAGATGGGACCAGAGGAGAGGAGAAGAGAGGCCGGAGAGGAGAAGATAGGACCAGAGGAGAGGAGAGGACCAGAGAGAGAGAGGAGAAGATAGGACCAGAGGAGAGGAGAAGAGGGGCTGGAGAGGAAAAGATGGGACCAGAGGAGAGGAGAAGAGAGGACTGGAGAGGAGAAGAGAGGGCTGGAGAGGAGAAGATAGGACCAGAGGAGAGGAGAAGATAAGACCAGAGGAGAGGAGAAGAGAGGGCTGGAGAGGAGAAGATAGGACCAGAGGAGAGGAGAAGAGAGGACTGGAGGAGAGAGAGGACTGAGAGGAGAAGAGAGGGCTGGAGAGGAGAAGATGGGAGGAGAAGATAAGACCAGAGGAGAGGAGAAGAGAGGGCTGGAGAGGAGAAGATAGGACCAGAGAGGAGAAGAGAGGACTGGAGAGGAGAAGAGAGGGCTGGAGAGGAGAAGAGAGGGCTGGAGAGGAGAAGATAAGACCAGAGGAGAGGAGAAGAGAGGGCTGGAGAGGAGAAGATAGGACCAGAGAGGAGAAGATAGGAGAAGAGGAGAGGAGAAGAGAGGGCCGGAGAGGAGAAGATGGGACCAGAGGAGAGGAGAAGAGAGGACTGGAGAGGAGAAGATAGGACCAGAGAGAGAAGAGAGGGCCGGAGAGGGAGAAGATAAGACCAGAGGAGAGGAGAAGAGAGGACCAGAGAGGAGAGGAGGGCTGGAAGGATAAGACCAGAGAGAGAAGAGGAGAAGAGAGGGCCGGAGAGGAGAAGATGGGAGAAGATAGAAGAGAGGACTGGAGAGGAGAAGATAGGACCAGAGAGGAGAAGAAAGGGCCGGAGAGGAGAAGAGACCAGAGGAGAGGAGAAGAGAGGACCAGAGGAGAGGAGAAGAGAGGGCTGGAGAGGAGAAGATAGGACCAGAGGAGAGGAGAAGATGGGACCAGACGAGAGGAGAAGATAGGACCAGAGGAGAGGAGAATAGAGGGCCGGAGAGGAGAAGATGGGACCAGAGGAGAGGAGAAGAGAGGGCTGGAGAGGAGAAGATAGGACCAGAGGAGAAGAGAGGACCAGACGAGAGGAGAAGGAGAGGAGAGGAGAAGATAGGACCAGAGGAGAGGAGAAGATAAGACCAGAGGCTGGAGAGGAGAAGAGAGGACCAGAGGAGAAGAGAGGACCAGAGGAGAGAGGGCCAGGAGAGGAGAAGATAGGACCAGAGGAGAGGAGAAGAGGGGCTGGAGAGGAGAAGAGAGGACCAGAGAGGAGAAGAGAGGACCAGAGAGGAGAAGAGAGGACCGGAGAGGAGAAGATAGGACCAGAGGAGAGGAGAAGAGAGGGCTGGAGAGGAGAAGAGAGGACCAGAGGAGAGGAGAAGAGAGGGCCGGAGAGGAGAAGATAGGACCAGAGGAGAAGAGAGGGCTGGAGAGGAGAAGAGAGGGCCGGAGAGGAGAAGAGAGGGCTGGAGAGGAGAAGATAGGACCAGAGGAGAGGAGGAGAGAGGGCTGGAGAGGAGAAGATAGGACCAGAGGAGAGGAGAAGAGAGGGCTGGAGAGGAGAAGATAGGACCAGAGGAGAGGAGAAGAGAGGGCCGGAGAGGAGAAGAGAGGACCGGAGAGGAGAAGAGAGGACCAGAGGAGAGGAGAAGATAGGACCAGAGGAGAGGAGAAGAGAGGGCTGGAGAGGAGAAGAGAGGGCCGGAGAGGAGAAGAGAGGGCCGGAGAGGAGAAGATAGGACCAGAGGAGAGGAGGAGAGAGGGCTGGAGAGGAGAAGAAGAGAAGATGGGACCAGAGGAGAGGAGAAGAGAGGGCCGGAGAGGAGAAGAGAGGACCGGAGAGGAGAAGAGAGGGCCGGAGAGGAGAAGAGAGGGCTGGAGAGGAGAAGAGAGGGCCAGGAGAGGGCTGGAGAGGAGAAGATAGGACCAGAGGAGAGGAGAAGAGAGGGCTGGAGAGGAGAAGATAAGACCAGAGGAGAGGAGAAGAGAGGGCCGGAGAGGAGAAGATAAGACCAGAGGAGAGGAGAACTGAATTCTAACCTTAACCCAAGTTACCCTAATTCCTCACCCTAACCCTGGGACCCCCATGCCTGAACCTAACCCTAACCCTGAGACCTTCATGCCTAACCTTAAACCTTTGGACCCTCCTATCTGATTTTAATTTCAACCTTGACCTGTATTTTAACTCTGACCCTTATGGTAACCCCAATCTGAATTTTGACCTTAACCTAAGCTTTTAAATCTTCAGCTTAATTTCTAACCCTAACCTTAGGTCCCTACACCCCCATATCTAATTTGAATCTCTACACTCTCTATCTATTTCAACCTCTACACTCTCTATATCTATTTTAATCTCTAGATTTTTATACCAAACTTTTTCTCCTAGACCACTGCTCTGAATTTGGCACTTGGCCTTCTTAGTTTAGAATTTCTGGCTTTTAACCTAAGCCTTATTTTAATGTCTGACTCTGGTCTTCCTTTTATAGCTTTTCTTAGTCATTTAAAGTATATAATACATACGTCTCACCATTTATCCTAAAGGGGTTGCCTGTGCCAGTGCACACCAGATTCATCTGTTACTCATCGAACCTAACCTAGCCCGCGCCTGGCATATTATACATTACTTGGGTTTTAAAAGACTTCTTTGACTGGATGGTTTTAGTATGTTAATTGTTTTAGTACGTTAATTGTTTTAGTATGTTAATTGTTTTAGTATGTTAATTGTTTTAATTTGTTGGTCTAGTAGGCCACAATGATTAAACACCTACCCAAATTGGGACGGTTGATGGGAGGAGAATGGGGGATGGACAGAGGACTAAGCCATACATATGTCTTTGCAAGAAGGGATCCGCCCCTCAATTCCCCATATCAGCACAGGTGTTGGTGACTACTCATTACCTCTGAAGAAAGCTATGATGCTGAAATGTCAGGTCCCTGTTTGTTTTAATATTCTGAAAGTTCCCTTAACAGATGTTTTCCTTTAACAAGCTATACAACGACAGTACTATGGAATCTAGCACATGAAGGCCTCTTGGACTGCAACTTCACTTGAAAGGAAGCTCCAGTGAGAACTAATGCCTGGAAAAGGACTAAGGTGAAAGAGATTTATTTTCTAACCTTTTGAACACTGCTAAGAACATTGCTAGGTCCATGGACAATCTCCTCTGGTTAAGTGGATCATTACCAGAGAATGTTTGTGTAGGATCAACTCAAGGGAACTTCAGAATCTTAATTGTTTTTGTTTTGTTTCTTAGTTTTAAATCTTGTCTTTTTATGAAAAAAAAAATATTCTTATAACATTTTTTTCCCTTCCCCTATGTCCTGATTTAAAAATAAAAAAAATATTTATAAAATTTATTTCTGAAAAGTAGAGACACAGCTGGGATAACATTTCTGATTGCGGTCATTGTTTGGGGTGGCTGAAGATGACGCTTCCCAGAAGCAACAGGTTTGGGCCTCTGGCTCATTCTATAACTTTGGGGGAGAATATACCCACCTTAAGCTCAGATACTCTTAAAACCTCTTGGCCCTAAATGGACTAAACAGTACTTTAAACTATTACAAGCCATCCATCATGCAGAAATTTTAGCAGAACTACAAAGGACTGGGTCTTTCCCACCTGGCATGATGAAACAGGTTGTTAGACTTACAGCTTTTATCAAGCCTTCCTCACCTAACTTAAGCACTCTGGCATTGGTGAAGGAAAATACGGACCACTGGATGGACACCAATATGGGTATCTTGGTGGAGCATTATGATTCAGTCCTGGCAGCGGGGTTACTGGAGGTGGGGGATTTGATATCAATTCCTTTGAGCGAGCTGTGGCTTGGGCAAGGACTAGGTATAGGTATATCCTGGCAGCGGGGTTACTGGAGGTGGGGGATTTGATATCAATTCCTTTGAGCGAGCTGTTGCTTGGGCAAGGACTAGGTATAGGTATATCCTGGCAGCGGGGTTACTGGAGGTGGGGGGATTTGATATCAATTCCTTTGAGCGAGCTGTGGCTTGGGCAAGGACTAGGTATAGGTATATCCTGGCAGCGGGGTTACTGGAGGTGGGGGATTTGATATCAATTCCTTTGAGCGAGCTGTGGCTTGGGCAAGGACTAGGTATAGGTATATCCTGGCAGCGGGGTTACTGGAGGTGGGGAGATTTGATATCAATTCCTTTGAGCGAGCTGTGGCTTGGGCAAGGACTAGGTATAGGTATATCCTGGCAGCGGGGTTACTGGAGGTGGGGGATTTGATATCAATTCCTTTGAGCGAGCTGTGGCTTGGGCAAGGACTAGGTATAGGTATATCCTGGCAGCGGGGTTACTGGAGGTGGGGGATTTGATATCAATTCCTTTGAGCGAGCTGTGGCTTGGGCAAGGACTAGGTATAGGTATATCCTGGCAGCGGGGTTACTGGAGGTGGGGGATTTGATATCAATTCCTTTGAGCGAGCTGTGGCTTGGGCAAGGACTAGGTATAGGTATATCCTGGCAGCGGGGTTACTGGAGGTGGGGGGATTTGATATCAATTCCTTTGAGCGAGCTGTGGCTTGGGCAAGGACTAGGTATAGGTATATCCTGGCAGCGGGGTTACTGGAGGTGGGGAGATTTGATATCAATTCCTTTGAGCGAGCTGTGGCTTGGGCAAGGACTAGGTATAGGTATATCCTGGCAGCGGGGTTACTGGAGGTGGGGGATTTGATATCAATTCCTTTGAGCGAGCTGTGGCTTGGGCAAGGACTAGGTATAGGTATATCCTGGCAGCGGGGTTACTGGAGGTGGGGGATTTGATATCAATTCCTTTGAGCGAGCTGTGGCTTGGGCAAGGACTAGGTATATATATCCTGGCAGCGGGGTTACTGGAGGTGGGGGATTTGATATCAATTCCTTTGAGCGAGCTGTGGCTTGGGCAAGGACTAGGTATAGGTATATCCTGGCAGCATTACTGGAGGTGGGGGGATTTGATATCAATTCCTTTGAGCGAGCTGTGGCTTGGGCAAGGACTAGGTATAGGTATATCCTGGCAGCGGGGTTACTGGAGGTGGGGAGATTTGAGGTATCAATTCCTTTGAGCGAGCTGGGCTTGGGCAAGGACTAGGTATAGGTATATCCTGGCAGCGGGGTTACTGGAGGTGGGGGTTTGATATCAATTCCTTTGAGCGAGCTGTGGCCATTGACCACAGGTTGGTGCCAGGTATATCCTGGCAAACACAGGTGGTCTGCTCTTGTTCAGGTGGGGAGATTTTATATCAAATTCCTTTGTAGTAATACAAGCTGTTTATCTGACTCTGGGCAAGGACCCCGGTAGTTGGAGGGCCTGGGGCCGTGGGGTTACTGGGAGGTGGGGGATTTGATATCAATTCCTTTGGGAGCTGTGGGGGGGCAAGGACTAGGTATAGGTATATCCTGGACCCGAGGGGGGGGCACTGGAGGTGGGGAGATTTGATATCAATTCCTTTGAGCGGGGGGCAGCTGTGGCTTGGGGGACTCCCTAGGGACCCGAGGTATATCCTGGCAGCGGGGTTACTGGAGGTGGATATTTGGAAACAAACACAGGTGTGGGGAGATTTGATATCAATTCCTTTGAAATGTTTGGGCAAGGACTTTGGTTATCCTGGCAGCGGGGTTCTTGGGGGATTTATTTTGGACTGGTCCATGGTGGATTTGCCATTGTCTGATAGCTCTTATTCTTATCATATTTATTTAGGGATCCTAAAAACGATGATCTTTTATCCTTGTGTGGCGTGGTTTTATTTGATTGTTTGGATACTTTTATAGCACTTCGAGTTTTGTCTTTGTTTGACGGCACTATGGACCTTTTATTATTTTTTGTTATTTTTTGTTATTCTTGTACTCATGGGGTGGTTCACCTTCTAGACCCTAACCCTAACCTGAATTCTAACCTTAACCCCTAGTTACCCCAATCCCTCACCCTAACCCTGAGACCCTCATGCCTAACCTAAATCCCTTTCCATCTCTGTTTTACTGATGCAATGCCCCCCTTATCTATTTCGAATTGTATTCTTTTCCAAACTTCCTGTTTTATAAATTGAACCAATCCCGTCGGTGACCACTTGAGGGTGTCATTAACTGCACCACATCTGGCCTCCCAAAGTTTGGTCTTGATAAGGGACACCAGAGTCACTAATGCTAATAATTGCACCCTTTCCACATTTATTATTTCAAGTTTGGCAACCCCTTCATAATCAATGTTGTTTAATATCTCAAAAAATGGTTTACTTTTTCCCCAAACTAATTGAGCAAAAGAACATTCCCATAAAACATGGGGAATTGTTTCAATTGCGAAACAGTTGTCCCTGGGACAGAATTTATTCAGAGTCAAATTATGATCGTGTAAAGTTGAATGGACCGGAAGACGTCTGTGTAAAACAAGCCAATTAAAATCTTTCAGTCTGTTGTCTAACCCTTTTAATTGTGTCCGTATCCAGGTGGAAGGCGATATTGGTAACCTGTCTCTTGGACGACAATTTTCTATTAATTTTGCGTATAGCAATCTGTGGTTGATTACATTTTCTTTTACTTTGCAGACAGGGGTTTTCCTTGCCCATTCCACTATTTTCTTAAAATGTAACGGGATAATTTCAACTTTTGGCTTACTATTATCCCACTTCACCATGAATCTTAACGGTACAGACAGCCAGAATTTGATTAAAATGTGACATTTGTGTACAAAAGACGACAAAAGACAACAAATGTTTGAGTAGAACAACGCATCTAGTTTGAGAGGAATATGAGGGAAATCCCTTCCACCAGCCTCTATAGGCTGGTACATCCGATCTCTACGGATGTACTCATATCCCCCCCAAAAGAAATTAAACAGAACCCTTATGAAAGTTTTCTTAGGGACACCGGCATGGGAAACACATAGGCAAGGTGAAGTAATGAAGGCAGAATGTCCGCCTTCAGCACTAACACCTTCCCACTAAACGATAGTCGCCTTACTTTCCACAGTCCCAATCTTTTATTAATTGATAATAGTTTTTCTTTCCAATTAAACATGTCATCTTTAATTTCATTTCCGAAAGATATGCCGAGCACTACCATTGGTCCTGTGCACACAGTCAAACCACATAACTGATCCATTCTCCATTTCCACTGTCCCAAATATTTTATTTCTGTTTTATTCTTGTTAATCTTTGACCCAGACACAACAGAGAATTCATCAATGACTTTGATAGACTCTTTCAAGCTCAGGTCGTCTTGTAAATATAAAACTGTGTCGTCCGCATATTGCGATATTTTTAGCATATCCCCTCCAGGTAAAATGATGCCTTTGATGTTGTAATTTTTCCTAATTGCGCATGCGAACGGTTCAATATATAAAACATACAATAGAGCAGATAGAGGGTCTCCCTGTCTGACACCTCGTAATTGCTTGATAACATTTCCAATATTCCCATTAATATTTACCCTGCTACCCACATTACTATACAGAATTTTTACCCATTTCATAAAATGATTTACAAAACAAAAATTTTCCATAATTCTAAACAAAAACTCATGGTTTACCATGTCAAGCTTTTTCCTGGTCCAAATTCACAGTAATAGCCGGCAGGTGCCTTTCCTCTAAATAGGCTTGAACGTCTCTATGCAATTGCAAGTTCCAGGTTAATCTTCTCCCCACATCCAATTATATCCCAAAAAACTATGTGAACTCTTTAGAGAGCCCATCCACTCCTGGTACTTTTCTTTCATGCTCTTTAGTGCAATATGGATTTTATCTCATTTCAATTCCCCTTCTAATTGGTCTCTAATATCTAAAGGTCTGCACATCCACGCATTTTAAAAATGTAGTCCCTTTCTCATAATCAATTGTTTGTTTTTGAAATAGCTGAGAATAGTGGTGTGTAGCGACACAAAATGGGTGGGCTATTTACCAATAGATTATGTACAGCTGCAGCGATCGGTTAGCTGCTCAGATAGCTGATGTTTGAAGTTGGTGAGGGAGATAAAAATCTCCAACTTCAGCGATTTTTGCAATTCGTTCCAGTCACAGGCAGCAGAGTACTGGAACGAAAGGCGGCCGAATGAGGTGTTGGCTTTAGGGATGATCAGTGAGATGCGCGTGCTACGGATGGGTGTTGCCATCGTGAACTGAGATAAGGCGGAGCTTTACCTAGCATGGACTTGTAGATGACCTGGAGCCAGTGGGTCTGGCGACGAATATGTAGCGAGGGCCAGCCAACTAGAGCATACAAGTCGCAGTGGTGGGTAGTATAAGGTGCTTTAGTGACAAAACGGATGGCACTGTGATAGACTGCATCCAGTTTGCTGAGTAGAGTGTTGGAAGCGGTTTTGTAGATGACATCGCCGAAGTCGAGGATCGGTAGGATAGTCAGTTTTACTAGGGTAAGCTTGGCAGCGTGAGTGAAGGAGGCTTTGTTGCGGAATAGAAAGCCGACTCTTGATTTGATTTTCGATTGGAGATGTTTGATATGGGTCTGGAAGGAGAGTTTGCAGTCTAGCCAGACACCTAGGTACTTATAGTTCACATGGAACAAACAGATAAGAACAGATTTTTTTTCTTTTGGAAGTTTTATTGACACAATTCCTTTTAAAAACAGCTCATACATTTTTTTACATCACATAAAAACGGCAACAAAGCATAAAACACAGCATTTGAAAGTTACATTTAAATTAGTTAAAAAGTACATGTTAAAACCAATGAAAACAACCATGAATAAAAGTACTTTCCTTGTAAAAACATCGAATCTGTAGAAGCCATTTAAAATGTGTACTAATGATCTAACAAAGGTTAAACATTTTTAAGACATGAAAAACATGTTAAAAAGCCACTTTGTTAAAAAGCTGTCTTCAGTCCCTTGTACAGGAGCGGGGTGAGTCTTTATCAAGCTCACCTCATCCTGCTCTTCTGAATGGATCATCGTCCCGTCCTTCGGGGCCCAGAGGAGATCCCTCCTCTAGGCACATCGCCCTAGGCGCCGCAGCGCTGTCAGGCTGTGGCCGCCGGGACCTAGGGTGTTGTGGGGGACCCTTCGCCTGGGGTCGAGGCCCCCTTCCTTTCGTACCACCCCAGGGCTTCTGTGGCTACCATGGCCACTGCCTGGGGGGTGGTCTCTACGTTTTTCGCTACCAGCAGGTTACGGGAGGACCACAGTGCTTCCTTCATACAGCACGAGCTGAGGTGTTAGGTCCTCCCCTGCTGGCAGACACAAGGAGATCAGGGGGCCTGCTTCCTTCCACAGGTCCCTGGCGGCTCTGCACTCCCAGAGCATGTGCCTCACCGACTCTTCTTGGCCGCAGCCTGGTCGGGGGCACGCGGATGTCCTCGCCATGCCCTGTGAGTGCATAACTGCCCTGACCGGGAGGATCTCGTGGGCGACCATCCAGGACAGGTCCCGATGCCGATTCAGGAGAGCAGGATGGGCCACGTTGCGCCAAACCGTTGTGGGCTCACCTAGAGCGAGCCCGCGCACTGGACATACTGGTTCCTGATCCTGCACAAGAGAGAGAAGAGAGCGGTGTTTTGTTAAGACCGTGACTGTTTCTTTTTCCAGTTTAAAATGTCTTAAAAACTTCTGGAGCTGGATGTAGGGCGGAGGTAGCAGGAAAGAGACTGGGGCTCGCAGGTCGACTGGGATCAGCCTCAGAGTCCTGAGGTAAGATCCCAGCCAGAACCGTGCGAGGGCCTGAGTCTTGTTGTTGACCGGGGAGGTGGCAATAGTCAGATGTAACGCTGTGTAGCGGCTGCCCAGGAACAAGTAGAGGTCAGGCAAGCCTTTCCCCCCCCTTGGACCTGGGCCTCTTGACCACCTCCCTCCTCAGCCTCTCCCACTTGCCTCCCCACAGGAAGTAAAAAAGCATTCTCTCCAGGTCTAAAATACTCCTTCGAGGGGGGATAAAAACAGAACTGATTAATAAAAGCACAGGTAAAATCACAGCTTTAATGATTAAAACCTTGCCCTCAAAAGTCAGCTGTCGTAGTCCCCAAAAACCCAGTCTCTGTCTTACAGTCCCCAGGATTCCACTCCAGTTACCGCTCCCTCCTCCCCCCCGGTCAAACTTTACCCCTAGTACCCTTATGTCCGTCAGTTTAACTGTCAGAGGTAGTCTGGTCAAGTCTGGGTCTGCCCACGGTCCGCAGAATTGGGCCTCTGTCTTGTCTCTGTTCAGTCTCGCCCCAGAGGCTCGTCCGTACCAGTCAGTCCTGTCCAGAGTCCTGACGACGGATAAAAGGTCGGTACATAAAATGTTGACGTCGTCCATGTAAAAGACACACTTGGCGGTCATCCCCCCCACTCCCCGGGATACCCACCCCACTGATCCCTTGGTCCCTTCTCAAGACTTGTGCCAGTGGTTCAATACAGGCCACGAACAGAATAGGAGATAACGGACAGCCCTGACGGACGCCGCAGTGTACTCCCACTGCTTTTGACAGATGCCCATTTACAAGGATTTTGCTGGTAATGTCCCCGTACAGTAGTCCCACCCAAGCTAAGAACCTGTCCGGGAAACACATTTTTTGCAGTACCTTTTTAAAGAGGTACTGGTGCGAGACCCGATCAAAGGCTTTTTCAAAATCTAAATTTAGGACTACAAGCCGCATGTTTCTGTCTCTCGCATAACAGATGGCATCTCGGATCAGTATCAGGCTGTCCGTGATCTTCCTTCCGGGCACGGCACAGGTTTGGTCCGGGTGGATCACCTCCCCTAAAACAGAAGACATTCTGAGTGTTAAAACCTTGGTAAAAAGTTTACAATCAAAGTTTGAAAAGGGTTATTGGTCTCCAGTTCTTCAGGTCCGTCCTGTCGTTTTTCTTATATAAAAGAGTCACGATCCCCACTCTAAAACTGTCAGGTAGTCTGTCAAGATGTTCAAAATCGGTAAAAACGGTCAGAAGTTCGTCGGCTAAAACATCCCAAAAGGTCAAATAAAACTCCAAAGGGAGGCCTTCCTCCCCCGGTGATTTACCCCTCTTAAAATGTTTCAGTCCTTGTTCTATTTCTGTCGTCGTCAGGTCTTTTGTCAGGTCGTCTGTATTGGGTAGGGTCTTGTCGATGTATGTTAAAAGGTCCCCCATTGTTTCTTCGCACACATCTTTTACCCCAAACAGTTCCCCATAAAAAATCCTCAACTACTTCTGTTATTCCTTCTGTATCTGTTTTTAAAACCCCATCTTTATTTTTTAAACGAGTCATTAACCTACCCTTACTAACTATTTTCTTTAAAAAGTACCTTGTGCACTTCTCCCCCTCTTCTAATTCCCCTTCCTTGCTTCTTAAAATAACCCCCTTGCTCCTCTGTTCTGCTAAAAATGCCATTTCTTTTTCCTTCTTTAATTTCTTGGTTAAAATCAAGGCCCTGTTGGCGTAGGTTAAAATACCTTTCCAGTCGCTTTTGCAGTCCCACCATGCGTCTATCTTTTTCTTTGCTTTTTTCCCTTCTAATCTCTCTAAAGAAGGTCCTCGTCCTTCCCTTCACCATTTCCCACCACTGTGCTCGTGTGTCAAAGAAGTCCTGTAGCGTCTGCCACTGGCTGAACTGCTCCGTGTACTGACTAACTACTCTATCATCTTTTAAAAGGGAGCAGTTCAATTTCCAGGGCCCTCTTCCCACAGTCACACCCGAAGTTAGTGAAAGGGTGCACGTCAGCATTACGTGATCTGAGAAGAAAGCAGGGGTTATTCTAGCATCAGTTGGGGGACAGTCCCGGGTAAACAGATAATCAATGCGAGAGGCTCTGGTGCCGTCACCACTGGTCCAGGTGAAGCCCTCCTCTCTTGGATGCAGGGTTTTAAAACAGTCAGTCAGTTTAAAATCCTTGCACAGCCCTTGCAATAAAACACTTGACCTGTCTACCTTAAAATCCCCTCCTGCCCCTCTCCTGTCTGCTCTACTTAAAACACAATTAAAATCCCCACCCACCACTAGAGGATCCCTCCCTAGCATGTGGGACTGCTGGTCTTCTAAAAGTGTGCACCGGTCATGTTTATCATTAAAACCATACACATTTAGCACGTTAAAATCCCTCCCCATAAAAGTACAATTGGCTAAAAGAGCACGCCTGCCTACCACCACCGTGCTCCCCTTCACCACCACCTGTGGGGTCTTGATTAAAATGGCAACACCGTCATTCTTGTTAAAATTGGAACCACTCCAAATGGAGGGCCCGTGCTGCCACTTATCCTCCCATTTCCTGTAAGAGGATAAAAAGGGTAGACCACACTCCTGTAGTAAAAACACATCAGAGTTAAACCTTTCTAAAAAGGATAAAACCGACTGTGCTCTTATTGCTGTTCTAACACTCCTCACATTTATAGTGATGATTTTTAAAAGCCATGAAAGGGGTGAGTAAAAACAGTGCTAAAAGAAGCATTGAGCAGTTAAAAGGGGGTTAGTTCTCAGGGACTTTCTCTCTCTCCCTCCGGGGTAAGAGGGTTTGGAAGGGACAGGAGGTTAAAATAGGGCTTAAAAAGGAGACTTGATTGGGGGAGTTGGAGGGGAAGGTTCTGGGTTCTTCCTCCCCCTGAGAGCTCTCCCACTCCACCTTTCCCTTTTTCTCCTCACCCTGTCCGGGGTCAGAGCTCTTCAGCGTTTCTTTTACGTAGGGGGAGGTGTTCCTTCAGAATCTCCCCCTCCTCCCCCGTACCTTCTGACACAGTCTCCATGGTGCTTTCCGACACTGACCCTATAATATCTGACCCACTTGGGGACCTTTCGCTGAACATCTCTCCGGAGCCGTCTTTCGCGGCCCTTTCTCCTTCAGGGGTCATATTAGTCTGGGGCAGGGGGATTGGGGTGGGGAGGGTTTTGTCCTCTCCTCCCACTTCTTCCACCACTACACCTTCCGCGCCCTCTACTACAGCCACCACCACCGGCTCCACAACTGTCTCCTCCACCACCACTACCGGCTCCACTACTGCCTCCTCCTCCACCACCACCGGCTCCTCCACTACCACCTCGGCAACTGCCGTTCCAGCCCTCTGGCGCTCGAAAGCCCGGTCCGCGGCCGCCCTGTTGGCCCAGGAGGAGGGGCAGTCGCGGATGAGGTGGGACCGCTCGCCACAGAGGTTGCACGACCTTCCGTTCGTGCATTCCTCGTAGCGGTTGCCCACCTCCCGGCACTTCATGCAGACCACCTTCTGACAAGCGTCTGCAAGGTGGCCATGTTCACCACACTTACGGCACAGCTTGGGCTGGTCCTATGGTGGATGGGATGGCTTTCAACCCACCATAGCCCCCAGGGTCCTCCCTTTGCTGGACAGTGACCCTCCAGGCCCCTGTCCAGATCCCATCCAGGTCTTTAACCTGGATCAGGTGACCCTTCACGTTGCAGTACCTGTCCAGCCATACTGCAACGTCCTCCGGCTGTACGGTTTCATTGTACATGCGGATAATAACGGTTTTAATGCTATTATCCGTCAGCTTGGTCACCTCACATTGCTGTGAGGGACCCCTGGGTGTTCAGGGCGTTCTGGAGTTTCCCCCAGAACTCCCTCAGGAAGCTGGCGTTGGCAAAACTGACATCGAAGCCCTTCCTATAGGGGAGGGCTAAGATGCAGTTTACCTGCGCGGGATGAAAGCCGAGCTCTTTCTGGATGAATTTTCTGGAGAAATCCAATCGGGATAACTCCATTATTTTTCCTCCCCTCTCCTTTAGAAGGAGGCGCACTGCATGGTGCCGCCTCATGCCAGCCTGTGCTGCTGACATGATGGAGGCCCACTCCCTTTACAGCCCAACACCAGGGAAGGGGAAAGGGAGAAGGGGGGGGGGGGGTGTAAAACGGCTAAGGAACTATTTTATTAAATGGAAGATGTTATGGGTGTAAGATGGCACAGTGATGCCATCTGTTGGTAAATGTTCATTACTGCAACTCTTGTGTTTTACCGGGGTGCTTGAGATGTACTGAACAAGACTGGTCACTCGCATCAATGCCTATGTCTCGTCATTTAAGGTTAAAACAGTTGCTCAATGTGAAAATACAATATAGACCAACGAAGCAACTCTGCTTCCTCTGTCTGATTTCTCTTTACAATGAAAGGGGGTGCACCGTTCCTGGAGGTACTGCAATACCAGGTCGATGCGTGGAGTGGACGGAGCAAGCCCCTATTCCATCTCCCTATTCCAAAAATCAATTTAATATATGGTCCCCAGATAGGGGACGTATCAGATATTTAAACTGATAAGAACAGATTTTTTTTTTTTTTGAAAAAATAATTTATTACCATCTATACCATTCATACTTTACAAAATCATAATTCTCATTCATTCTTAATTATATTTACAAAAACACCAAACAAAAACAAACCTCAGGGGAGCATCGTCCCTCCCCGTCATACCTAACCAATACCTAACCCTTTCCCTATCTCCCCTTCCCTAATCTATCCCCTTACCAAACTCACTCTAACACTCCCAGCCCTAATTCCCCCCTTCCACCTCTCCTGTGCCACATGCTGCCCCCACTTCCTCTCCTCCCTCTTCATCCTCCCCCTCAAATCACCTTCCACCCTCCTCACTATCCCTTCCACCCCCAAATCTCTCCCTGTCTTGACTAAATTCTGCCTGGCTTCCCACAGTCCCCTTTTAAAGAGACTCATGAGAAGCCAGAGCAGAAACCTGTCCCTATCCGTTCCCCCCACTCTCCCTACACCTCTCTCTAGCCTAGCCCATGTCAACACAAAATCACTCCTAACCACACCTAGCAACACCCGTGCCCTAGCCCATACTAGTCCAGCAAAGGCACAGTCCCAGAAGGCATGGCGCACAGTCTCCTCCCTGCCACAAGCAGATCTTGAACAGGTGGGGGATCGTGACAAACTATGCCGGTACGTGATGGAACGTACCGGCAAGCACTTGTGGAGGCTCAACCAATTCAAGTCCTTGAGCCTGTTATCCAGGCCCCGCGCCTGCACTCCCTCCCAGACCACTGACGAGATGCCCGCTACAGGCGCAGGACTCCCTGCCTGCCTGACCACCTCGTACAGGTGCCTGTGGTCTAAACCTACTCGGGCAACTTCAACCTCGGGGTGCGCACGCAGCCACTTGGCCGCATGGCCAAAGTGCCACGGCAGCTGTTCCGCCCGAGGACCCGCGTTTGACCACACCATTACGCTTCTCGCCTGATACGAGAAGAACACCCGCAGGAAGTAACCGGACGGATGTATAACCGGATGAGCAAGCTCCGTCAACAAGAAAGAAACAAAAATCGCGTCCAGCTTGAGGGGGAGATGTGGTACCCCCCCCTACCTCCCTCCCCGATGGGACAGAGCATGCGCTCCCTGGCGACCCACTCGTACCTGCCACCCCACATGAACTGAAACACAAGCCTCACTAGAGACCTTCTCAGACAAACCGGCAATGGGTAGATGTATGCCAAATACAAAAGAGATGGCAATACATCCACCTTTAGGACCAGGACCTTACCTATAAAAGACAAAGACCTAGCCTTCCACATTGCTAGCTTCTTCTGTACCACTGCGATACCCATGTTCCAGTTCAGCGTCGCTGAGCCGGAGGTCTCAAAATGGACCCCGAGAATCCTCAGGGCCCCCTCACAGAGATAACCCTCTGGGCACATCCGTCCTACCGCGCCATCTTCCGAAATACTTAACGGAAGACTTTGCATGATTCAGAACCGCCCCCGACGCTTGGGTGAAATCCCCAATGATGGCAAGAGACCTTGTCAGGCACGAGTCCTTGCACAACAGCAAGGAAGTGTTGTCTGCGTACTGCGTCATCTTAACACGCAGCCCACCGCTCCCAGGGATCAACAAGCCCTCCACCCCTGTGTCTGCCCTAATGGCAGCCCCCAGAGGCTCCATGTACAGAACGAAGAGGAGAGCCGAGAGTGGGCATCCCTGCCTAACCCCAGACGAGAGTTCAAAAACGTCTCCTAAGTTACTATTTACACTATTTACATGTACGGATCCATCCTATAAACTTCTCCCCAAATCCTAATCTACCTAACACCCTGAATAGAAAATATCTATTCACGCAATCAAAAGCTTTCGCCTGATCTAGCGCTGCTACCATTAAAGGCAACCCTCTATCTTCAACCCAAGCAATGGAATCCCTGATCAACTGTAGGTTCCATCTTATAGAGCGGCCCTCTACCCCGCACGTCTGATCCTCGTGGACGACGTAGGGAAGGGCTGTGTGCAACCGGTCTGCTAAAACCTTTGCAAGAATCTTGTAATCTACGCACAGCATGGTCAATGGCCACCAGTTGCCAAGGTCCGTTGCTTCCCCCTTCTTATAAAGTGACAGCACACCAACAGCCATTGATCCCCCCCGGGACCCCCGTCTCAAGGATGGCCTTCAAGACTTCGAGAACCACTGGTCCAAGTATACCCCAAAACTTGAGGTAAAACTCAGCCGGCAGCCCATCCATCCCAGGCACCTTCCCTTTTCCCATCCTCCTAAGAGCGCTCTCAACCTCTTCTAGTGAGATCTGGGCCTCCATCACGTCTCTAATGTCCTCTGGCAACCGCCGGGACAAGTGTTCTAAAAACACGTTTCCCTGCTCTACATCTATTTCCCTTTCCTTAAATAAACCTCGGAAATGATCAGTTGTCACCCTGACCATTTCCTCTGGTTTGCTTACTATACTACCATTTTCTTCCCTAACGCCATGCATAACCTTCCTACTCTGCCTGGCCCTAACCGACTTAAAGAACATAGCGGAACAAGTCTCATGTATGTTCTAGAAAGCCACTATGCGCACGCTCCAGGAAAGCTCGAGCCTTCTGCTCCTGCAGCTCCCTGAGCTGCGCCTATAGGGCTGCGAATCTCTCCCAGTCAATTGACCCACCGAGGTTGCCTGCCTCGTACTCGAGTTCAATTAACCTTTGGATACAATCCACCTCCCTCCTTTCCTCCCTTTTTTTCCTTCTACAATATCCTATTATAAAAGCCCTAATCCTCACCTTAACTAAATCCCACCACTCTAACACCCCCTCGCACATGGACCAGAGGCCGTCAAGCCTCCGAAAGAAACAAAAAAATGCGTCAACGAAAGCCTGCTCCTCCAGTATATCCCGATCTAACTTCCAGTACCCCCTACCGAAGAGGCAGACTGGCGACCCTACCTGCAGGAACACCCCGTCGTGATCCGTGAAGAAAACAGGCAACAGCCGCCCAGACAACTGACCCAAAGACCTGGATACAAAAATGTAGTCGAGCCTCCGTGCAACCCCCCCTGGAGTTGCGTCATGTAGGACCGACCACTGCCGGAGTAGTGTGCAGGCCACCATCAACCAGACCATTAGCCCAGTGATGGCGCCTGCACTGCTATCACCACCTGCCCCTAAATCTATATTAAAATCCCCTCCTATCACCAAGTGCCTGTTTGTAACACACAGGGGCGCCAGACAGTCCACCATCTCCCTCCTGTCTGCCGCCACCTGTGGCCCATACACCCCAATTAACCTATATCTAGCTTCTCTATACTTTACATCTATCCCCAATACTCTACGCTGCATTATAACAAAAGTGCTCTCTACCTTAACCTCTCTATTCCCACACAGAATCCCTACTCCTGTTGAGTGCACCCCTCCTATGCCCCCAAAAGATTCTCCCTTAACCCACTCCCTCCTAAATCTACACACATCCCCACCATCCTTCAGGTGAACCTCCTGTAAAAAAACAGAAATCAAACCCCACACCCTCTAAATAACAAAAAACGCCCTCCTTTTAACATAATCCCTTAACACCCTAACATTTAGACTAAAAAAATAAACAGAACTATTCATTTAATTATTTACAACAAATAGAACCCCAAAAACCAAATCAAAACCAGGAGACTCACCCGATGCTCCCCTGGTCCATCTCCACCGGCGGGGACGTCCTCTCCACCTCTCCTCTCCTCCATCTCTCCAACCCAGGATGCAGGCAGTGTGTTAGGCAGGGTGCCTTGCACCCTGGGTTTCTCACCACCATCGACCAACCCCCCTCCCTGTTTGCCTCGGGGCCGTATGTAGGGGACCCAAACTCATCACACAGGAGCTGGGATCCCTCTAGCATACCGCCCACAGACCCCTCACTGGAGTCATCCTCCAATAGGATGTAAGGGGCTGAGGCAAACCGGGAGGCCAATGTGCCCCCCCCCTCCCCCTCCACACACCCCTCTCTCTCACTACCTGCCAAACTTCCCCTCTTCTTCCACTTCTTCTTTGGTGAAGGAGGTAGCGGGGAGACACAACGTCCCTTCCCCGCTAACTCCTCCACCAATTCCCTTGTCTCGTCCTCAAAGAAGCTTGGCAGGCTGTCCCCCCACTCCTTCCCCCTCCCCTCCCACCTCCACACCTCCCTCCGTCCCCGTCACTGTCACCGTTCCCTCTTCCACTCCTTCTCGCACCACTGTCCCACTCTCCCTCTTCTCCGCTCCTTCCCGTTCTTCTGCCTTTTTCTTCTCTCCTTCTTTCTCCTTCTTGCCATCTTCACTCCTCTTTCTTCTCGCCTCTTCCTTTTTCCCATCCTCTTCTCTTGCTGTCTTTTCCCCTGTGCCATCCATACAATCCGCATGCGTCCTTTCTTTCCTCCCCCCCCCCCCCAGCTGCAGACGCGTATGACCTGTGACGAGCCGGGCAATCACGCCACAGGTGTGCTCTCGAGCCACACCCATGGCAAGCCTTGGGCACGTCACATTCCTTGGCCTCGTGCTCTTCCGACCCACAAAAACGACATTTCTTGGAGCTGCACGAGGCCAGGATATGGCCGCAGGCCATACAACGCCTGCAGAACGGGGGCTGACGGGCATAATACAACGTCCCCCTGTCAGCCCCCAGGGAGAACATCGCCGGAGGATGGAGGTAGCCATCCACACTCTTCAGGGACTCCCTGAGTAACGCCTGGAAGCCTCTTCTCCCGTCCCAGAAACCCAGGGAGTTCCTGAGGTACCTCGCTGAGGAGACATTGTCCATGTATCTCCCCAGAAAGGCCCTCACTTCTTCATCCTTCACGTGCGGATTGTACATGTTTACGGTGACCACCCTGAAGTTGTTCTTTGCCAGGCTGGTCACCGCATAATGGCACAGGGGTCCTGTTCTTTCCGCTTCCTTTGCCATCTTCAATACTTCATCATGTTTCTCTTCCTTGTGAAACGTCACATCAAAACCCTTTTCATTTGGGTTGCCTTGGAGGCAGAGCACTTCCTTCACCTCTATCCTGAGGCATCCCATCAATATGGTCCTTCCAAAAGTTTCCCTGCCCCAAGGCTCCATCTCCTTTTCAGTCCATGAAAATCTTACGGTATTTGCTATACCAATCCCAGGAACCGACCTGGTTTGCTTGTTTGGATTCATTTTTATTCTTCAAAAAAAGGCTCTCTTCAGTACGAAACTGAGAAGCAAAAAAAAGGAAATCGGGTAGAACACCGATTTTTATGGTGTGAAATTCACCACCTTCCTCCCTACCTTTGACCTTTTGGCTCAGCGGGCTCTAAGACACCTCGGTGTCAAGCTTGGATCTGAGCCAAAAGGCCGAGAAGTGTCAGAGGATATTGGCCAGTCAAAGAGGAGCTCAGTGTTCAAAACGGAGTAATATTCAAGTGTCAGAGAGTCGTTATTCCCCGATCTCTGCGCCCTGAGATGTTGGCACGCGTGCACTCAAGTCACATAGGAGGTGAGGCCTGTTACAGACAAGCACGTGACACACTGTATTGGCCAGGAATGCAGAGTGAAATCAAATACTATGTCAGCAAATGCACAGTCTGCAATGAATATGCCATTGAGCAACAGAGAGAGACGATGATGTCCCACGAGCTACCGTTGCGCCCCTGGCCGATAGTAAGTCTAGATCTCTTCCAGCACAGTGGCAAAGACTTTCTGCTGGTAGTCGATCATTACTCAGACTTTTGGGAGATTGACCTCCTCCCCGACCTCTCAGCAGAGACAATGATCAAACGCTGCAAGGCTCAGTTTGCCTATATGGCCAGCCAGATAGGGTCATTTCAGACAATGGACCCCAATTCTCCGGAGTTGAGTTCCGAAAATTTGCTGCAGAATGGGAATTCGAGCACGTCACTACACCCAAAAGCTAATGGCAAGGCGGAGTCCGCAGTAAAAATCGCAAAGAACCTCTGCAAAAAGGCTCTGCGAGAGGGCAAAGATGCCTGGAAAGCAATCCTGCAGTGGCGCAATACCCCGACAGAAGGCATGGACAGCAGCCCGGCACAGCGCCTCATGGCACAGCGCTTAAAAGCAGCTCTGCCAGTAGCCAGCACTCTCCTGGAGCCATGTGTGGTGACAGACGTGCTGGCGAAGCTACGTCACAGAAGACAGGTCTCCAAGTTCATCTACGACAAATCAGCAAAAGACTTACCTGAGCTCAGGGTGGGTGAAACGGTGCGAATGAAGCCACTACCAGGGGACCGGCCTCTGGAGACTCTGATCCTGTGTACAGAAAGTTGCTCCACGCTCCTACTTGGTCGACGTGAATGGATCAATGTACCATCGTAACAGGGTTGACAGACAGTCTTTTAACCCAACCAACAAGTGGGCAACCATGGGGCCTACTACTTTGGCCGGCCGCGCCCGGACCCCGCGTATATGATGTGGAGTGCACACCCCCCCCCCCCCTTCGGCTTCCACGTGTCAGAGATGGAAGTGGATCAACCGACTCAACTTCATGCCTAACCTTAAACCTTTGGACCCTCATATCTGATTTTAATCTCAACCTTGACCTGTATTTTAACTCTGACCCTTATGGTAACCCCAATCTGAATTTTGACCTTAACCCATAGCTTTTAAATCTTCAGCTTAATTTCTAACCCTAACCTTAGGTCCCTACACCCCCATATCTAATTTCAACCTCTACACTCTCTATATCTATTTTAATCTCTAGATTTTTATACCAAACTTTTTCTCCTAGACCACCGCTCTGAATTTGGCACTTGGCCTTCTTAGTTTAGAATTTCTGGCTTTTAACCTAAGCCTTATTTTAATGTCTGACTCTGGTCTTCCTTTTATAGCTTTTCTTAGTCATTTAAAGTATATAATACATAAGTCTCACCATTTATCCTAAAGGGGTTGCCTGTGCCAGTGCACACCAGATTCATCTGTTACTCATCGAACCTAACCTAGCCCGCGCCTGGCATATTATACATTACTTGGGTTTTAAAAGACTTCTTTGACTAGATTGTTTTAGTATGTTAATTGTTTTAATTTGTTGGTCTAGTAGGCCAAAATGATTAAACACCTACCCAAATTGGGACGGTTGATGGGAGGAGAATGGGGGGGATGGACAGAGGACTAAGCCATACATATGTCTTTGCAAGAAGGGATCCGCCCCCTCAATTCCCCATATCAGCACAGGTGTTGGTGACTACTCTTTACCTCTGAAGCAAGCTATGATGCTGAAATGTCAGGTCCCTGTTTGTTTTAATTTCTGAAAGTTCCCTTAACAGATGTTTTCCTTTAACAAGCTATACAAACGGCAGTACTATGGAATCTAGCACATGAAGGCCTCTTGGACTGCAACTTCACTTGAAAGGAAACCCCAGTGAGAACTAATGCCTGGAAAAGGACTAAGGTGAAAGAGATTTATTTTCTAACCTTTTGAACATTGCTAAGAACATTGCTAGGTCCATGGACAATCTCCTCTGGTTAAGTGGATCATTACCAGAGAATGTTTGTGTAGGATCAACTCAAGGGAACTTCAGAATCTTAATTGTTTTTATGTTTTGTTTCTTAGTTTTAAATCTTGTCTTTTTATGAAAATGTTTTTCTTCTTAACATTTTTTTTCCCTTCCCCTATGTCCTGATTTTAAAATGTTTAATTTATTTTTTAAACAGCCTAGGGTGTAGTAGAGACACAGCTGGGATAACATTTCTGATTGCGGTCATTGTTTGGGGTGGCTGAAGATGACGCTTCCCAGAAGCAACAGGTTTGGGCCTCTGGCTCATTCTATAACTTTGGGGGAGAATAGACCCACCTTAAGCTCAGATACTCTTAAAACCTCTTTTGACCCTAAATTGACTAAACAGTACTTTAAACTATTACAAGCCATCCATCATTGTTACGTTCCCCAGTTTGTGTTGTAGTTTGTGTATTTGCATGTGTTTATTTCAGGAAATGGCTTCCTGAAATCCCTCAAGCAGCTGATTGGTCGACTCTATGGCTAATTGGAGAGCTGACCCCGCCCCCTCGTCAATGCGCAGCTGTCTCCAATTACCCATTCAATCTGAAGCTATATAAAAGCCAGTGTTCTGTTCAGGAGAGAGATTTTTGCTGGAGGTAGATTTGCTAGAGATTTGCTGGGAGTTCATTGCAGAGATTTTGCTGGGAGTTCATTGCTGGGTAGATTTGGTATGTTCTGTGAGTTTGTTGCTCAGATTGAGCTTATTTTATGTCCTTTGTTTCTTAGTTTGTTTGAGAAATTATTTGTTATCCTGTTTCATTTGTTCCCAGGGGGGAAGGGAAGGCACCTAGGGAGTGCTTAGGCAAGAGGCCCGCGGGCATACATATACCCGTAGTATATTAATTGTCTAGGCACAATAGGTAAGACCTGGGCGGACCACCCCTGTATTTTGGTTAGGGCACCAGGTGGTGCTAAATTAGGTAAGTAGTGGGTAGGCAGGTAAGATAGGAGAGGGGGGGGGCTTTGAGATTTACTTTCTTTGCTTTGGTTCCGTCCAGCCCCTTTTCCCCATATTACCGTGTAAAGGAATAAAGTCCTTGTAAACGGTACCACATTCTGTCTGTTGTCATCCTTACTCGCACCTACAGTCCATACCTTTTTCACTTCACGGAGAGTTTAGTTGTAGCAGGGTGTTGCGTTCCCTCTTCATAGAGGCGTGCGTAACATAATGGGGGCTCATCTGGGATTTTTCCGGAAACCCACCGGACCCTGCTGCTCTGAACTCTCTGTGGTTAGTGATTGAGGTTTGATGGTAGGTTGTGAGTTTGGATGACTTGTTTAGTTCGTGTGTTCAGGAGACTGCATTGTATAAGATGGCTGCCTCAGCCATCTCCAAGTTTTTTGAAGCGCCCTCTATTGATTGTTTGGTGAGGTTTTGTAAAGTAGACCTTATAGCTATAGCTGACCATTATGGATTTGTTGTCCCTGAGAAAGTCCTAAAGGCTGAGCTTTTGGTGCTAGTCAGGGAGGGTTTAGTGAGAGAACGGATTCTCTCATTGCAAAGAGAGGAGACGGGTAGACCATCTGATGCCAAGTCAGAGGACAGGGCGGAGGAAGGGGTTCCTCGTACCCCTTTTACATTTCTTCGATTCTTTATCTTCTGCTTCGGGTCGTTCAGATGGGACTGCTCGGCTGAAGGTGAGGCTGGCTCGGTTAGAAATGGAGCAAGAAGATGAAGAGAGACAGATTAATTTTGAACTTGAAATTAGGAAAATAGAAGCTGACCAGGAGGTGAGGATCTGACAACTGGAGCTAGACGCTGCCTCCAGTGCGACTCCACAAGCTGCTCATCATCCAACCCATTTCGATGTGAGTAAAAACATAGCTTTAGTCCCTCCATGTCGGAAGTTGATTCTTATTTCTCTGCGTTTGAGCGTGTGGCCGCTGCGCTGCATTGGCCACTCGAGGTTTGGCCGCTCCTGTTACAATGTAAATTGTCTGGGAAAGCCCAGCAAGTAGTAGCTGCTCTCTCCCTGGAAGACAGTTTACACTACAATACAGCTAAAACTATTGTGTTGCGGGCTTATGAGTTGGTGCCTGAAGCTTATAGGCAGCGCTTCAGGAACCACAAAAAAACATCTCACTGTACATTTGTTGAATTTGCTAGGAACAAAGGGTCTCTGTTTAGTCGCTGGTGTTCAGACAGCAAAGCTAACACCTTTGCTGATATTCAGGAGTTGGTGCTGTTGGAGAACTTTAAAGGCAACCTCCCAGATAGAATTGTAGTTCATTTAAATGAACAGAAAGTGGTGACATTGGCCCAAGCAGCAGTGTTGGCAGATGACGCTTTGACACACACGACTGTCTTTGGTGCACCACGTTTTGAAGGCCGGATGATTGTCATCAGTTCCTCGTTCAGGACGCTTTTCCTCTGACAACCCTAAGCCTTTTCATGAAATCCGTGAATGTTTTTACTGTCACCAAAAGGGTCACGTGATTGCGGACTGCCCAGTTTTGAAAAATAAACCGAAACAGTCCCTGTCACCGTCCCCAAAAAATGAAAAGTTGGGGTTTCGGCTTTGGCTCGTCCCTTGGATCGAGTTATTGATTCAGCATTAGAGAAACCGGATCCTGTCTCCGTTTATCTCTGCCGGTTGTGTTTCCTTAACAGGAGAACAAGCTGATCAAAAGCCTATCCAAATCCTACGAGACACCGGGGCGGCGCAGTCAGTAATCATTACTGATGCTTTACCCTGGTCTCCTGAAACGTATTGTGGCTCTTATGTCATATTACAGGGGATAGAGACAAAAACCGTACCTGTACCATTACACTGGGTCCACTTAGTGTCAGACTTGGTATCAGGATATTTCCGTGTTGGTGTAGTGTCTACACTGCCAGTATCAGGAGTCACATTGCTACTAGGGAATGATATTGCTGGTGGTAATGTCACTCCTGTGTTAGAGGTAGTAGACAACCCAGAAATCAGAACTACAGATGAGAAATTGGTTCAAGCATTTCCACATGTTAACACACAAGCAGGAAAAACAAGGGCACAATCTCGCAAGCTAGGAGATGTGGTGGATTTGGCTAGTTCCATTTTTGAGAATGTTGAGATAGAAGACAATGCACCGAGTATGCCTTCTGAAATGCCGACAGTTTTTACGGTGGTAAAAACTAAGGCAGGGGAAAACGAAATTGCGTTCCAATTACATGACATTCTTTTGTCTGTCACCCCAGAGAAGGTGATTGAATGTCAAAAAGAAGAAACCATTATTCCCAAGTGTTTTGCTTCGGTAATTTCCATTGAGGAAGCGAAAACTAGAGAGACCGCCTACTTTATGGAAGCAGGAGTTTTGATGTGTAAATGGGCATCTCATGACACCATTAATGACTTGAGTGAAGTGTGTCAAGTGGTTGTACCTACACCGTTCCGACAGCAGGTGCTGTCACTGGCCCATGACCAGTCGTGGTCTGGACACTTGGGATCACAAAGACTTATAACCGGGTCCTTTGTCATTTCTTCTGGCCAGGTTTGAAGTCTGACGTGGTCCAATTTTGTAAAACATGTCACATATGTCAACTCACTGGGAAAGTGAATCAAACAGTTCCTCGTGCTCCGCTCTGCCCGATTCCTGTGGTGGGGGAACCATTTGAAAGAGTGATAATTGATTGTGTAGGTCCATTGCCGAAAACCAGGTCAGGTAACCAGTTCCTACTAACAATAATGTGCAGTGCTACTCGATACCCAGAGGCTATTCCTCTCTGTACTATAACGGCTAAGACTGTGGTGAAGGCACTGGTGAAGTTCTTCTCTACGTTTGGACTCCCTAAAGTAATCCAAACTGATCAGGGATCCAACTTCATGTCTAAACTGTTTTCAAATGTGTTAAACACATTGTGTATTTCCCATCAGGTCTCCAGTCCGTATCATCCAGAGAGTCAAGGGGCTCTAGAACGCTGGCATCAGACACTGAAGGCAATGCTACGCAAGTATTGTATGGACACCAGTACTGATTGGGATGAGGGGGTGCCCTTTGTCCTATTTGCTATAAGGGAAACGATACAAGAGTCCTTAGGGTTCAGCCCTGCTGACCTTGTGTTTGGACACACCCCACGGGGTCCGCTGAAAGTTTTGAAGGAGCATATCTTATCTCCTACACCCAGTAGCGCCCCTAAAAATGTGTTGGAATATGTCAGTAAGATGCGGGAGAGACTGCACGCCGCATGCGCGTTAGCCCAAAAGTCTCTCTCCTCGTCTCAAAAATGCATGAAGTTGCATTATGACAAAAAGGCTGTTGGCTGTTCATTTGCACCAGGGGATCAAGTTTTAGTTTTGTTGCCAATCCCTGGCTCATCTCTGTCAGCATGTTTTTCTGGACCATATCTGGTGGAAAAGAAACTCAATGACACCAATTATGTGATAAAGACACCAGATCGAAGGCGTTCTTCCCGTGTGTGTCATGTTAACATGCTGAAAACATATTATGTGCGTGATTCTCCCGACAGCTCCTCAAGTAAGCCGGTCCAGCCCGCCGTCTCCAGTGTGGCTGCGGTGGTGCTGAAGCCTGGCTGGGACCTAGATGAGGATAAGGAGGACGGGTTGGAGTTACGCCATACGTTACAGCAAGGTGAACGCCTATTTTTTTATTTTTATTTCACCTTTATTTAACCAGGTAGGCTAGTTGAGAACAAGTTCTCATTTGCAACTGCGACCTGGCCAAGATAAAGCATAGCAGTGTGAACAGACAACACAGAGTTACACATGGAGTAAACAATTAGCAAGTCAATAACACAGTAGAAAAAAAAAATGGGCAGTCTATATACAATGTGTGCAAAAGGCATGAGGAGGTAGGCGAATAATACATGTAATTCAGAGATGCTGAAGAAGTTACCCTCTCAAATGGAACATTTGGATAACGATCAAACTAAGGATCTTATCCTGTTGATAAACAGTTTTCTCAGTGTGTTTCAGGACATTCCAAGTCGCACATCCATCTTGGAACATGACGTGGATGTGGGGAACGCTGTTCCTATACGTCAGAATCCGTACCGGGTTAATGCTAAGAAAAGGGAGGTAATGAAAAGTGAGGTAGCTTATTTATGACAGAATGACATGGCAAAACCCAGTAACAGCTCCTGGAGTTCCCATGTATTCTTGTTCCTAAGCATGACGGTACGTCCCGCTTATGTACGGACTATCGTCGCGTAAATGCAGTTACAAAGTTTGATTCTTTTCCTCTACCTCGCTTAGATGACTGTATTGATAGAATTGGCACTGCTGCTTACGTTAGTAAGTTAGATTTGTTAAAAGGTTATTGGCAGGTGCCTCTGACCTCTCGAGCTTCTGACATATCGGCTTTTGTTACGCCAGATAACTTCGTACAATACACTGTGATGCCCTTTGGCATGTGTAATGCACCTGTTACTTTTCAGCGGCGAGTTAACATAGTGTTTGCAGATGTGCCAAATTGTACTGCTTACCTTGACGATGTGGTGATTCATTCGTCTACTTGGTCTGATCATCTCTCCACTTTGAAAAGTGTGTTTCAGCGGTTGGAGAATGCTTCTTTAACCCTCAATTTGGCCAAGTGTGAGTTTGGGAAGGCTACAGTGACTTACTTAGGGAAACAAGTGGGACGAGGTCAAGTGCGCCCAGTAACTGGCAAAGTGGAAGCAATTGTTGCTTTTCCTGCTCCCACGACTCGCCGCCAGTTGCGCAGATTCCTGGGAATGGTAGGGTACCTTCTGTAAGAATTTCTCAACGGTAGTAGCTCCCCTTTCATCTCTGCTTAGTCCCAAGGTACCATTCAAGTGGTCCAAGGACTGTAACTACGCTTTTGAGTCCGCTAAAGCGCTACTTTGTAGTGCCCCAGTGCTTGCCGCCCCCAACTTTGAAAAACCTTTTAAGTTGGAGGTAGATGCTAGTATTGTGGGGGTGGGTGCGGTTCTCTTACAGGAAGATGAAGACTGAGTGGATCGGCCCGTCAGTTTCTTCTCCAGTAAGTTCAACTCGTGTCAGTCAAGGTACTCTACAATTGAACAAGAGACGCTGGCTTTATTGCTTGCCTTTACAGTTCTTTGAGGTATGTGGGCTCCAGTGCCTTGCCTGAAATGGTCTCCACGGACCATAATCCATTGGTGTTCTTGAAACAAATGTACAACCAGAACCGCCGCCTTATGCGGTGGGCTCTGATTGTACAAGGATATAATGTACAGATCGCTTATGTGAAGGGCTCGGCGAATGTGGTTGCTGACGCTCTATCACGGGTTTACTAACTGGGGATGCGTTGGCTTTTGTTATTGCAAAACTAGGTTTGCAATTTGTGGTGGGCGTGTTACGTTCCCCAGTTTATGTGTTGTAGTTTGTGTATTTGCATGTGTTTATTTCAGGAAATGGCTTCCCGAAATCCCTCAAGCAGCTGATTGGTCGACTCCATGGCTAATTGGAGAGCTGACCCCGCCCCCTCATCAAGACGCAGCTGTCTCCAATTACCCATTCAATCTGAAGCTATATAAAAGCCAGTGTTCTGTTCAGGAGAGAGATTTTTGCTGGAGGTAGATTTGCTAGAGATTTGCTGGGAGGTAATTGCTGGGTAGAGTTGGTATGTTCTGTGAGTTTGTTGCTCAGATTGAGCTTATTTTATGTCCTTTGTTTCTTAGTTTGTTTGAGAAATTATTTGTTCTCCTGTTTCATTTGTTCCCAGGGGGGAAGGGGAAGGCACCTAGGGAGTGTTTAGGCAAGAGGCCCGCGGGCATACATATACCCGTAGTATATTCATTGTCTAGGCACAATAGGTAAGACCTGGGCGGACCACCCCTGTATTTTGGTTAGGGCACCAGGTGGTGCTAAATTAGGTAAGTAGTGGGTAGGCAGGTAAGATAGGAGAGGGGGGGGGCTTTGAGATTTACTTTCTTTGCTTTGGTTCCGTCCAGCCCCTTTTCCCCATATTACCGTGTAAAGGAATAAAGTCCTTGTAAACGGTACCACATTCTGTCTGTTGTCATCCTTACTCGCACCTACAGTCCATACCTTTTTCACTTCACGGAGAGTGTAGTTGTAGCAGGGTGTTGCGTTCCCTCTTCTTTTCTAACCTTTTGAACATTGCTAAGAACATTGCTAGGTCCATGGACAATCTCCTCTGGTTAAGTGGATCATTACCAGTGAATGTTTCTGTAGGATCAACTCAAGGGAACTTCAGAATCTTAATTGTTTTTGTTTTGTTTCTTAGTTTTAAATCTTGTCTTTTTATGAAAATGTTTTTCTTCTTATAACATTTTTTTCCCTTCCCCTATGTCCTGATTTTTAAAATGTTTAATTTGTATATATTTTTTTAAACAGCCTAGGGTGTAGTAGAGACACAGCTGGGATAACATTTCTGATTGCGGTCATTGTTTGGGGTGGCTGAAGATGACGCTTCCCAGAAGCAACAGGTTTGGTCCTCTGGCTCATTCAGATACTCAGATACTCTTAAAACCTCTTGACCCTAAATGGACTAAACAGTACTTTAAACTATTACAAGCCATCCATCATGCAGAAATTCTAGCAGAACTACAAAGGACTGGGTCTTTCCCACCGGGCATGATGAAACAGGTTGTTAGACTTACAGCTTTTATCAAGCCTTCCTCACCTAACTCAAGCACTCTGGCATTGGTGAAGGAAAATACGGACCACAAGGGGGCTGTCCTTGGGACCCGAGGGGGGGAGGGGAGCGGGGGCTGTCCTTGGGACCCGAGGGGGGGAGGGGAGCGGGGGCTGTCCTTGGGACCCGAGGGGAGCGGGGGCTGTCCTTGGGACCCGGGGGGAGGGGAGCTGTCCTTGGGACCCGAGGGGGGGGGGAGCGGGGGCTGTGGGGGGCTGTCCTTGGGACCCGAGGGGGGAGGGGAGCGGGGCTGTGGGGGGCTCCCCTTGGGACCCGAGGGGAGCGGGGGCTGTGGGGGGCTGCCCTTGGGACCCGAGGGGGGGAGCGGGGGCTGTGGGGGGCTGTCCTTGGGACCCGAGGGGGAGCGGGGGCTGTTGGGGGCTCCCCTTGGGACCCGAGGGGGGGCGGGGGGGCTCCCCTTGGGACCCGAGGGGGAGCGGGGGCTGTGGGGGGCTGCCCTTGGGACCCGAGGGGGGGGGGGGGGTTAGGGTTAACCCTAACCCTAATTGAACCTAACCCTAATTCTAACCCTGACCCTGACCCTAACCCCAACCCAACCTAAATTCTAACCTTAACCCCAAGTTACCCTAATTCCTCACCCTAACCCTGGGACCCCCATGCCTGAACCTTAAACCTTTAGACCCTCATATCTGATTTCAATTTCAACCTGGACCTGTATTTTAACTCTGACCCATATGGTAACCCCAATCTGAATTTTGACCTTAACCTATAGCTTTTAAATCTTCAGCTTAATTTCTAACCCTAACCTTATGTCCCTACACCCCCATATCTATTTTAATCTCTAGATTTTCATATCAAACTTTTTCTCCTAGACCATCGCTCTGAACTTGGCACTTGGTCTTTATTCTTAGTTTAGAAATTCTGGCTTTTAACCTAAGCCCCAGTTTAAATGTCGGACTCTGGTCCTCCTTTTATAGTTTTTATTTTATTTTGTATTTTTTTAAAGTCATTTAAAGTATATTATACATACGTCTTACCTATTTATCCTAAAGTGGTTGCCTGTGCCAGTGCACACCAGATTCGTCTGTCACTTATTGACCCTAACTCTAACCCTAACCCTACATCGTGCACCACTCCCTAGCATTCTTCTCGCCAATGTCCAGTCTCTTGCCAACAAGGTTGATGAAATCCGAGCAAGGGTAGCATTCCTTGCTTCACGGAAACATGGCTCACTGGAGAGACTCTATCGAAGGCGGTGCAGCCAGCGGGTTTCTCCACGCATCGCGCTGACAGAAACAAACATCTTCTGGTAAGAAGTGGGGCGGGGGCGTATGCCTTATGGCTAACGAGACATGGTGTGATGAAAGAAACATACAGGTACTCAAATCCTTCTGTTCACCTGATTTAGAATTCCTCACAATCAAATGTCGACCACATTATCTACCAAGAGAATTCTCTTCAATTATAATCACAGCCATATATATCCCCCCCAAGCAGACACATTGATGGCTCTGAATGAACTTTATTTGACTCTTTGCAAACTGGAATCCATATATCCGGAGGCTGCATTCATTGTAGCTGGGGATTTTAACAAGGCAAATCTGAAAACAAGACTCCCTACATTTTATCAGCATATCGATTGCGCAACCAGGGGTGGAAAATCAAATAATTTTATTTGTCACATACACATGGTTATCAGATGTTAATGCGAGTGTAGCGAAATGCTTGTGCTTCTAGTTCCGACAATGCAGTGATAACCAACATGTAATCTAACTAACAATTCCAAAACTACTGTCTTATACACAGTGTAAGGGGATAAAGAATATGTACATAAGGATATATGAATGAGTGATGGTACAGAGCAGCATACAGTAGATGGTATCGAGTACAGTATATACATATGAGATGAGTATGTAGACAAAGTAAACAAAGTGGCATAGTTAAAGTGGCTAGTGATACATGTATTAAAAAAAGGATGCAGTCGATGATGTAGAGTACAGTATATACGTATGCATATGAGATGAATAATGTAGGGTAAGTAACATTATATAAGGTAGCATTGTTTAAAGTGGCTAGTGATATATTTACATCATTTCCCATCAATTCCCATTATTAAAGTGGCTGGAGTTGGGTCAGTGTGTTGGCAGCAGCCACTCAATGCTAGTGGTCTTGAGATAGAAGCTGTTTTTCAGTCTCTCGGTCCCAGCTTTGATGCACCTGTACTGACCTCGCCTTCTGGATGATAGCGGGGTGAACAGGCAGTGGTTCGGGTGGTTGATGTCCTTGATGATCTTTATGGCCTTCCTGTAACATCGGGTGGTGTAGGTGTCCTGGAGGGCAGGTAGTTTGCCCCCGGTGATGCGTTGTGCAGACCTCACTACCCTCTGGAGAGCCTTACGGTTGAGGGCGGAGCAGTTGCCGTACCAAGTTTGAGTGCTTTTGGTGACAAGCCAAATTTCTTCAGCCTCCTGAGGTTGAAGAGGCGCTGCTGCGCCTTCTTCACGACGCTGTCAGTGTGAGTGGACCAATTCAGTTTGTCTGTGATGTGTATGCCGAGGAACTTAACTTGCTACCCTCTCCACTACTGTTCCATCGATGTGGATAGGGGGGTGTTCCCTCTGCTGCTTCCTGAAGTCCACAATCATCTCCTTAGTTTTGTTGACGTTGAGTGAGGTTATTTTCCTGACACCACACTCCGAGGGCCCTCACCTCCTCCCTGTAGGCCGTCTCGTCGTTGTTGGTAATCAAGCCTACCACTGTTGTGTCGTCCGCAAACTTGATGATTGAGTTTGAGGCGTGCGTGGCCACGCAGTCGTGGGTGAACAGGGTGTACAGGAGAGGGCTCAGAACGCACCCTTGTGGGGCCCCCGTGTTGAGGATCAGCTGTTGCCTACCCTCACCACCTGGGGGCGGCCCGTCAGGAAGTCCAGTACCCAGTTGCACAGGGCGGGGTCGAGACCCAGGGTCTCAAGCTTGATGACGAGCTTGGAGGGTACTATGCTCTGCAATGGCATATAGTAGCTTCTGCGCTTTTTGCAGTTATCCACTTTCTTAATAACCAGCTGTGGTAATGTGGCCTGTGGTAATGTGGCCTGTGGTAATGTGGCCTGTGGTAATGTGGCCTGTGGTAATGTGGCCTGTGGTAATGTGGCCTGTGGTAATGTGGCCTGTGGTAATGTGGCCTGTGGTAATGTGGCCTGTGGTAATGTCGACTGTGGTAATGTGGCCTGTGGTGCAGGGTTGTACGGTTTTGATTTATTTATATGCTTTGTAAATGTTTGCAATGTTTTTTGATGTCATACATTGTTGCAAGCAGATCTGATCTGCAGTAGGCACAGTATGCCGACAATCATCCCCAATTACTGGCTTCAGACACCCTTTAAAGGTACAGACTCACACTCTTTTCTGTACTTCTGGCTGTACAATTTTGATTGAGAAATGTTGATTGATGTTGTAAGTTCTGTTTTAGATCAAGCATTTGTCTCGTCGAACTCGTACTACTGCTGCTACTGTCAGCCAACAATGATTTGCAATTTGCTGAAATTGCTGCTGCCTGTGCACGAGCTGAGTGCCTGCTGCATGTAACTCACACTGCACTTTTGCAGCCAGACACGTGTGTTGTGATGGAGTGTGTGACAGAGAAAATCGGTTGTGTGTTATTTAGAGGGAGAATGCATTTTAGCGTTTGAGTCACTTTCAAAAGTTCCAAATACATTTTAAAAGTAGCTAAATTTGTTGCTAGGGTACTCTGAAAAGTTGCTAAATCAACAAAATGGTTAAGTTGGCATCACTGTGCATGAGATCCCCACATTGTAGCCTGTACATTTAATATTTGTATTTATTATGTATCCCCATTAGCTGCTGCCAAAGCAGCAACTACTCTTCTTGGGGTCCAGCAAAATGAAGGTAGTTTATACCATTTTACAACATTACAACACACTGTGTGTCCTCAGTCCCCTACTCCACCACTACCACATATCTACAACACACTGTGTGCCCTCAGGCCCCTACTCCACCACTACCACATATCTACAACACACTGTGTGCCCTCAGGCCCCTACTCCACCACTACCACATATCTACAACACACTGTGTGCCCTCAGGCCCCTACTCCACCACTACCAGGGTGGTAGAATTTGTAGAACGATCCAAAGGGAATCTGTTCCAAAATCTTCGGAAATAACAAGGTTGCCAACAAACAACGCTTACAAAGTTTTATAGTGGCAGAATAAGATACCGGGTAGGGAGTAGACTATTTCATCAAGTTCTTCACTCACCACGTTTATTCCGTTTATTGGGGCGGCAGGAGAGTAGCCTAGTGGTTAGAGCGTTGGACTAGTAACCGAGAGTTTACTGTCTAGCCAGTCCACATATTCCACATATTTTAAGTCATAACCGTCCACAGTAGTGATGCTAGTCAGGCGGGAAGCATGCATTTAGTTTTGCTAGTGTTTAAGAGCAGTTGGAGGCCACGGAAGGAGTGTTGTATGGCATTGAAGCTCGTTTGGAGGTTTGTTAACACTGTGTCCAAAGAAGGGCCAGATGTCTACGCAGACGACACCATTCTGTATACGTGGATCAGGGAATCACCTGCAGCAAGAGCGCCATCGTTCTGTACTTGAACAAGGCATGGCCAGACACCATTAAGTTTGCAGACGACACAACAGTGGTAGGCCTGATCACCGACAACGACGAGACAGCCTATAGGGATGAGGTCAGAGACCTGGCCGGGTGGTGCCAGAATAACAACCTATCCCTCAACGTAACCAAGACTAAGTAGATGATTGTGGACTACAGGAAAAGGAGCACCGAGCACGTCCCCATTCTCATTGACAGGGCTGTAGTGGAGCAGGTTGAGAGCTTCAAGTTCCTTGGTGTCCACATCGCCAACAAGCTAACATGGTCCAAGCACATCATGACAGTCATGAAGAGGGCATGACCAAACCTATTCCCCCCAGGAAACTAAAACGATTTGGCATGGGTCCTGAGATCTTCAAAAGGTTCTACAGCTGCAACATCGAGAGCATCCTGACCGGTTGCATCATGTCGTGGAAATTTCCTGTATTACCAAATCATGAGAGAGCAAACCACACACAACTCAGAGTTATCATAAAGTCCATCTTTAATAAATATGAGCTTCACCATAGCCCTGTGACTCTCAGATCAATTCAGTGTCTATAAATGAATTCTCTGAGAGTGTCAACATAATGGCAACTGAGATCCTTTATAGCAAAGATCTACCCCCTAGACGACATGACAAACCACAGGTCTTAGGAAAAATGCACAAAGGAAGAATTTTACTTGAGAGAGGAGCATCCCATCGCCAGACAGTATTTAGCTATAAATTATCGTTCAGTTTGGTCTCCTAAACAAAGCTCTTATCTCATTCCTGGTACCACTTAGGACCAAGACATTACCTCATCCAATGGTATATATCAATTGTCATTTTAGATACTCCCATCCCATCTCACGGAGACAGTGAGCCTCCTAGGCCATATACTAAATCAAGATAAGGGCAACCTCAGAGGGGACATGTAAATAGTTAGACACATTCCCATAAGAAGACAGGCCTAACCTCTCCCCAATGGGAAAAGTTACTTTTCCCACATAAGCATACTTAGAAAATTAATACGACATTTTTTAAATAAATGTTACCTAAAGGATTCTGCTACCACAATCACTGCCTGGTACGGCAATTGCTCGGCCTCCGACTGCAAGGCACTACAGAGGGTAGTGAGTACGGCCCAGTACATCACTGGGGCAAAGCTGCCTGCCATCCAGGACCTCTACACCAGGCGGTGTCAGAGGAAGGCCCTAAAAATTGTCAAAGACCCCAGCCACCCCAGTCATAGACGGTTCTCTCTACTACCGCATGGCAAGCGGTACCGGAGTGCCACGTCTAGGCCAAAAAGGCTTCTCAACAGTTTTTACCCCCAAACCATAAGACTCCTGAACAGGTAACCATATGGGTACCCGGATTATATGCATTGTGTGCCCCCTCCAACCCCTCTTTTACACTGCTGCTACTCTCTGTTGATCATATATTTTTATTTCTCACCTTTATTTAACCAGGGAGGCTAGTTGAGAACAAGTTCTCATTTGCAACTGTGACCTGGCCAAGATAAAGCATAGCAATTTGATACATACAGAGTTACACATGGAATAAACAAAACAGTCAATAATACAGTAGAAAAAAAGAACAAAAAGTATATATACAGTGAATGCAAATGAGTTAAGATAAGGGAGGTAAGGCAATACATAGGCCATGGTGGCGAAGTAATTACAATATAGCAATTAAACACTGGAATGGTAGATGTGCAGAAGATGAATGTGCAATTAGAGATACTGGGGTGCAAAGAAGCAAGATAAATAAATACAGTATGGGGATGAGGTAGTTGGATGGGCTATTTACAGATGGGCTATGTACAGGTGCAGTGATCTGTGAGCTGCTCTGACAGCTGGTGCTTAAAGCTAGTGGGGAAGATATGAGTCTCCAGCTCCAGTGATTTTTGCAGTTTGTTCCAGTCATTGGCAGCAGAGAACTGAAAGGAAAGGAGGCCAAAGTAAGAATTGGCCAGTGAGATATACCTGCTGGAGTGCGTGCTACGAGCGGGTGCTGCTATGGTGACCAGTGAGCTGAGATAAGGCAGGGCTTTACCTAGAGACTTGTTTACCAGAGACTTGTAGATGACCTGGAGCCAGTGGGTTTGGCGACGAGTATGAAGCGTGGGCCAGCCAACGAGTGCGTACAGGTCGCTGAAAGTGTCCTGGGAAAAACAGGATGGTCACCCTAACAAGGTGAATTTATTAGACTGGGCTACAATGTGCCATGAACTTCAGAATAGGCCTATTAGTAGCCACTGACTGCCGGTCAGAAAACATCGGTGGGTAAACTGACTGCCGGGTCAAAAAAACTAATAAAAAAGCAATGCTCCCTATACTTTACTTTGAAAGCATTTTTTCTGAAAAAGGTGAGTAAAATGGCGTTTACCCCCAACTAGGACTACACCACTGTCAGGAGCCTACCCTCTCAGCCAGGGCAATTTAACACACCTGAACACACACAGAACAGGTTGCCTACCCTCTCAGCCGGGGCAATTTAACACACCTGAACACACACAGAACAGGTAGCCTACCCTCTCAGCCAGGGCAATTTAACACATACAGAACAGGTTGCCTACCCTCTCAGCCGGGGCAATTTAACACATACAGAACAGGTAGCCTACCCTCTCAGCCAGGGCAATTTAACACACACAGAACAGGTAGCCTACCCTCTCAGCCAGGGCAATTTAACACACACAGAACAGGTAGCCTACCCTCTCAGCCAGGGCAATTTAACACATACAGAACAGGTAGCCTACCCTCTCAGCCAGGGCAATTTAACACACACAGAACAGGTAGCCTACCCTCTCAGCCAGGGCAATTTAACACACACAGAACAGGTAGCCTACCCTCTCAGCCGGGCAATTTAACACATACAGAACAGGTTGCCTACCCTCTCAGCCAGGGCAATTTAACACACCTGAACACACGCAGAACAGGTAGCCTACCCTCTCAGCCGAGCCAATTTTACACACGCAGAACAGGTAGCCTACCCTCTCAGCCGGGCAATTTAACACACCTGAACAGGTAGCTTACATTCAATATAATACGAGTTGAATCAAAACATGTTTTAAAATCCTAGTTCATGAATTGTCCATAATTGATGAGATGATGCTTGGAGTCTTCACAGACCATGTGACATAAAAAAAACTCCTTAAATTAATCTGTCTGAATACTTGTTTTTTAAAAATACATTTGCAAACATTTCTGAAAACCTGTTTTCGCTTTGTCATTATGGCATATTTTGTGTAGATTGCTGAGAAACTATTTTTATTTAATCCATTTTAGAATAAGACTAACTTAACAAAATGTTAAAGTTAAGGAGTCTGAATACTTCACCACTAAATCTAAGGGTAGAGCTCAAAAATTCAAACCCCTTGGACGCTGCCATAACATTAGAAGTGCCATCCAAGAAGGCGCAAGGTCATTGGCCACAGATAAAATGACCGCAAATCACATTGTATTAAGTTCTAGACCTCTGCTACATCTGGTAATGAATGGTATGGCTGTTGAACAAGTTTAGGAGACTAACTTACTTGGCATTACCTTAGATTGTAAACACACAGATTCAATGGTTGTAAAGATGGGGAGAGGTCAATAATAAATAGAGATGCTCTGCTTTTTTGATACCACACTCCAAAAAGCAAGTTCTGCAGGCTCTAGTTTTGTCTAATCTTGATTATTGTCCAGTCGTGTGGTCCAGTGCTGCAAGGAAACACCTAGTTAAGCTGCAGCTGGCCCAGAACAGAGCGGCACATCTTGCTCTTAATTGTAATCAGACGGGTGATATAAATACCATGCACGCCAATCTCTCTTGGCTAAGCGCTGAGATACTAACAGCATTACTTATTTTTATAGGAAACAATGTGTTGAAAATCACAAATTGTTTGCATAGTCAATTTACACACAACTCTGCCACACACACACACACACACACACACACACACACACACACACACACACACACACACACACACACACACACACACATCCCACCAGGGATTTTTTCAGTCCACAAATCCAGAACAAATTCAAGAAAGTGTACAGTATTATATAGAGCCATTATTGCATGGAACTTCCTTCCATCTCATATTGGTCAAATAAAAACCAGATAAAGCAACACCTCCCGGCACAACGCCTCTCCCCTATTGGACGCAGATAGTTGGTGTGTATTGATGTGTATGCTACGTGTGCCTTTAAAAACGTTTTGTCCTCCTGTTGTCTATTGATGTTCTGTATTATGTCATAATGTATTATGTTTCGTGTTCTGTGTTCTGTGTTCCGTGTTCTGTGTGGACCCCAGGAAGAGTAGCTTCTGCTTTTGCAACAGCTAATGGGGATCCTAATAAAAATACTAAATATCTACAGTAGCTTTGATTGGACTGATCATGTCAACATCATACTTTCTAAATCTTAGCTCGCACTCATGAATCAAATCAACAATCTACTGGGAAATCCTTTTTAATCCTTGTCATATGAAGAGAAGTTATAGATAAAACTTGAGCTCATCGGCCATAAACATTACACAAATTGCAAACGCATATTCAACAATGAGTGGTTTGGAAGGAATCAGTGACTAACTCCAAGCATTGCAAAGCAATCACTAGCCTGCTTTTCAGTGGAGTGGGTGCGTGGTCCCAAGTCTGGGTTTAATGGTTTCTTTTCCAAGCTTAAACAGATAAATATTCAACATTGGCCATGCTGTCAATCCAGCATGACTTCTGCCGTGCTCAAAACAACAGGAAACTCGGAACTGGGAAAATACCTTTCAAATGGTCATATAACTCGGAAGTCGGGAACTCAGGCCTCTTTCTAGAGCTCCGATCTGAAGATCACTGACATCATTTAACCATGTCGGGAACTCAGGCCTCTTTCTAGAGCTCCGATCTGAAGATCACTGACATCATTTAACCATGTCGGGAACTCAGGCCTCTTTCTAGAGCTCCGATCTGAAGATCACTGACATCATTTAACCATGTCGGGAACTCAGGCCTCTTTCTAGAGCTCCGATCTGAAGATCACTGACATCATTTAACCTTGTCGGGAACTCAGGCCTCTTTCCAGAGCTCCGATCTGAAGATCACTGACATCATTTAACCTTGTTTTTTGCCGAGTTCCCAGTTGTCTTGAAAGCACCATAAATCCAGAGAATGCCGGACTTTGATGACAAAATGAATGAATCCAAAAATATCTTGTATGCTGCTGCGTAAATTGTGTAACTTGTGGTGCACATGTCAGAACATAACTCTATAGCCTGTTATAGAGAAATGTAATTATTGAATATTGTAAGAGCTTTAAATGTCTGCTTTTATGCCCCTTTATTAATCCTACGGTTCTGACTGTGTACAGAGAGAATACTGTAAAAAAGGCCCATGTTCTGAATTCTGTCGCTGTACATTTCAAAAGTGCTGAACAAAAAGTTACTGTAAGATGGCCCCGAAGAAGATGGCAGACGTTTTACATGCCCCCAGTTGATTGTTTATTTGCGTTGTTTGAAATGTATTTTTTTTAAACTTGTTTTGTACATAATGTTGCCGCTACCATCTCCTATGACCTAAAATAACTTCTGGAAAACAGGACTGCGATTACTCACTACGGACTAGCAGATTCCTTTCCTTACATGTAACACCCAGATCCAACTGATGTTCTCCAGGACCTAGGGGTTCTGCCCAACACCCAGACCCAACTGATGTTCTCCAGGACCTAGGGGTACTGCCCAACACCCAGACCCAACTGATGTTCTCCAGGACCTAGGGGTACTGCCCAACACCCAGATCCAACTGATGTTCTCCAGGACCTAGGGGTACTGCCCAACACCCAGACCCAACTGATGTTCTCCAGGACCTAGGGGGTTCTGCCCAACACCCAGACCCAACTGATGTTCTCCAGGACCTAGGGGTACTGCCAAACACCCAGATCCAACTGATGTTCTCCAGGACCTAGGGGTACTGCCCAACACCCAGACCCAACTGATGTTCTCCAGGACCTAGGGGGTTCTGCCCAACACCCAGACCCAACTGATGTTCTCCAGGACCTAGGGGGTTCTGCCCAACACCCAGACCCAACTGATGTTCTCCAGGACCTAGGGGTTCTGCCCAACACCCAGACCCAACTGATGTTCTCCAGGACCTAGGGGTTCTGCCCAACACCCAGACCCAACTGATGTTCTCCAGGACCTAGGGGTACTGCCCAACACCCAGACCCAACTGATGTTCTCCAGGACCTAGGGGGTTCTGCCCAACACCCAGACCCAACTGATGTTCTCCAGGACCTAGGGGTACTGCCCAACACCCAGACCCAACTGATGTTCTCCAGGACCTAGGGGGTTCTGCCCAACACCCAGACCCAACTGATGTTCTCCAGGACCTAGGGGTTCTGCCCAACACCCAGACCCAACTGATGTTCTCCAGGACCTAGGGGTTCTGCCCAACACCCAGACCCAACTGATGTTCTCCAGGACCTAGGGGTTCTGCCCAACACCCAGACCCAACTGATGTTCTCCAGGACCTAGGGGTACTGCCCAACACCCAGACCCAACTGATGTTCTCCAGGACCTAGGGGTTCTGCCCAACACCCAGACCCAACTGATGTTCTCCAGGACCTAGGGGTTCTGCCCAACACCCAGACCCAACTGATGTTCTCCAGGACCTAGGGGTTCTGCCCAACACCCAGACCCAACTGATGTTCTCCAGGACCTAGGGGTACTGCCCAACACCCAGACCCAACTGATGTTCTCCAGGACCTAGGGGTTCTGCCCAACACCCAGACCCAACTGATGTTCTCCAGGACCTAGGGGTTCTGCCCAACACCCAGATCCACCTGATGTCCTCCGTTACCCGTTCTCCAGGACCTAGGGGTTCTGCCCAACACCCACCTGATGTCCTCCGTTACCCGTTCTCCAGGACCTAGGGGTTCTGCCCAACACCCACCCTGATGTTCTCCAGGACCTCTGCCCAACACCAACCTGACCTCCGTTACCTGTTCTCCAGGACCTAGGGGTTCTGCCCAACACCCACCTGATGTCCTCCGTTACCCGTTCTCCAGGACCTAGGGGTTCTGCCCAACACCCACCTGATGTCCTCAGTTACCTGTTCTCCAGGACCTAGGGGTTCAACCCAACACCCAACTGATGTTCTCCGTTACCAGGGTTAGGGGTTCAATTAATTGTTGTATCCTAGGACACACAATAGATATACATTTCAACCACAAAGGTGTACTAATGAGCTATGAGAGATAGAACAAAATGAATCATCATAAAGGAGGACTGAAATTAGATTATTTCACTGTAGACCAGGGCCTGTTCAAATAACAACATGACAAGCCCGTGTATGACTCAAACTGATAAGCATGTGAATGGAGTGAAAATTCTGACTTCGTGATCTGTGAGATAAGTAACTTTAATATGGTCAAGCAGATTACACGTTTTCTTCGCTATTTACAAAACATAGCAACGTTTAAGACACGGATTTCATGTTGTAATGTTAACAAGGTCCCCAAAAGTAGTTGTTAACAAAGGCCCAGCTCCCTGTCATCCAGAACCTCTATATCAGAGGGTGGTGGGGACAGCCCAGTACATCACTGGGGCCCAGCTCCCTGCCACCCAGAACCTCTATATCAGAGGGTGGTGGGACAGCCCAGTACATCACTGGGGCCCAGCTCCCTGCCACCCAGAACCTCTATATCAGAGGGTGGTGGGACAGCCCAGTACATCACTGGGGCAGAGCTCCCTCCATCCAGAACCGTTATAACCACCTAAGCCATAGACTTGTCTCTGCTTCCGCGGGGCAAGTGGTACCGTTGTATCAAGTCTGACAACAACAGGCTCCTGAACAGCTTCCATCCACATGCCATAAGACTGATACATAGCGAAATGCATGTAAGCTACACCCGCAATAACATCTGCTAAACACGAGCATGTGACAAGTACATTTGATTTGAAAAAGGACAAAGATGGTCCAAGAACTATCGATTTCCTGGGTTATATTCCCACAGTAGAACAAGTCATTTATTTCTATGTTGAAAAAAGAAGAGTACAAATTAAATGCCAGAGGTAGTTGATGTTTAGATGAAAACATAAATGACTGTAGGGAAATAACTCGCCAACATCAGAGACAAGGTGAAAGGTCAAGGGGACTGTCTTGATTTAAGGGTTAAAGGCTCTGCATGGCCAATCCGATATGGCCGTACAGCACTTACTGCGATACGGCCTCTACAGAAGTCAGTCATACTTCAGAGCTATTGTGAAGGAAGGAATTTTGTGTTTATACAGGAAGTCCCGCCCCCAACTACAGTCATCCAATTATGTCAAAAACGGAGCTATACAGAGCTCTGCATGGTTACAACATTTGGAGGTGCACGGCAATGCGGAGCTTGAGTTGGCCTCTGCAAGCCTCCGGAGGCTACGCAACTGTAGGGAGCCTCCGGACCACATTTCTGGATCGAGAATAAATCTGCTTTTAGGGTGACAGTCTTGATTTAAGGGTTAGGGTGACAGTCTTGATTTAAGGGTTAGGGTGACAGTCTTGATTTAAGGGTCAGGGTGACTTCAGGGGTCTTGGGTCTCCCAGACTTCATCATCATAGTTGGGGATGGAGGTCTGGGAGTGGTCTTCAGGGTGACCATCTCCATAATTAGCATTCACAGCCAAGTCCATTGGGGTTTCCTGGAGGGGATGTGACTGTGAGCCGGCTGGTCCACTCTGTGTGTTCTCCTCCATGCTCTGGTCTTCTCCCACTTGTTGGGCTACAGACTGCTCAGCCACAGTCCCCAGGACCTCAGGATTAGAGTTCAGCTGAGTTATGACATCAGGGTTAGAGGCTGCACCTGGCATCTCCTCAGGATGAACATCTTCACCATTCAAAATGTCCATCTCTGAAGGTCCCTGACAGACTGGTGGTTTCTGGGTACCTTCTAGTGATGACCTCACCTGGTCACCTTTTTCATCTGGACCAACCACAGAGGTAGCTGGGAGTAGAGCCCTCAGATCATCTGCTCTCACTTCCTGTGTCTGGAGGTCAAGGTTAGGGTCATCTGCGGTCACCGTTCTACCCAGAGTTCCCTGCTGGTCCCGAGTTTGACCCTCCAGTGCAAAGAAGTTGTTTCGGACAATGTAGCGAACACACTGCAGGAGCACGTTCCTCTCATGGCGGATGTCTGGGGCCAGTAACTGTAAAGGTCAGGGGTCATAGAACAATTCAGCAGGTAGAAAAAAAATGCTAACTACATTCACAATACAGACTTGAAAATGTTTAACTTTTATCTCAAGCGATTTGTAAAATCAGTTGTGCCTTGATGCCTCTTTCCCGGTGTCTTACCATCTCAAGCAGAGTGGCTCGGCGCTGTTGGGGGGTGTCCATGTTTCGTCCTCCTCTCGCTCCTCTTCCTCTCCCCCGACTAGGTCTATGAGGACCAGACCCAGGCTGTGGTTCCCGGGGGGGCTCAGGGTAGAGCCTCTTAGCCCCAGATGAAGCACTGTTCTGGAGCTTGGCTGGCAGAGCCTTCAGCATTGCCTGGTTCTCCTTCAGCAGCGGACTGGTCCTCTGGATGGGCAGGACTGAGACACCACTAACTTTACATCTCAACGTGTTGAATAACGAAATGTAATGAAAGTTAAAATATTAAAGCTAAAACAGTGGAATCATTGGCGACGTCTTCTGTTTGTTGCCTCCACACACACAGAGAAAACAAGCCTCCATACGGGGAAAACAGACAGCTGACATTTATAGCTCACCTTGTGGTTCCTGGTCACTGTCGCTCTCGGTCATGGAGCCGTAGCTGGCCATCAGAGATCCCAGCCCTGATGTCATTTGTTTAGGGGCCACAGTCACCCCACCTCCACTGACTGGCTCCTCTGTATCAGAGTCTGCAGGGGTCAGAGTCAACAGCGGTTGTGTATACAGGAACAGACATTAGGACCTTTAAAAACCTCTGGCAGGTTCCTGGATCACTGACTGACCTGGGTCGCTGTTGGCAAGAGCCCCCAGTGGGTCTCCCTCCCTGGGGTACTGAGTGAGGGGTGGAGGCCTCTCCATGGGGGGTTGAGTGGGGTGTGGCGGTCTCTCTGACTGACGAGGACCTGGTCTGGCCCATCTACCCCTCTGGAACCTTCCACCACGCTGTCCACAACCTCTACCCCTCATCCTCCTGACAACAGAACACACAGCATGTTGTAGCATGGCCTTAATAGTTCAGCTAATATAGGTCCCAACTATTCCGTGGAGGAAACTTGTGCATCAGTACAATATCATCCTGTTGTATTTGTAACCTAACTTGTACCAACCAATAAAAACAAATAAAAATGTAGGAAGAAGTACCCAAACTGAGCGGTTTCCAGCACCGCTCCAGTCTCCTCCCTGGCATCCATCACCTTCCTCCTCTTCTCCACGTTCACCAGGGTCGGGTAGTTCCTGTACAGACAGAGACAAAGCTCTGATGTGTGCTTTCTGATAGTGTCACGTGACCTTGAAATTACTAAAAGGTGTCCCGCAAGGGTTGCTTTTGGGACCCATCCTCTTTACTATTTATATTAATAATATATCTGCAAAAAACTAACAGTAATCTATATGCTGATAACACTATTGGCCCTGCTGCAGACCAGGCTGTCAGAGCATCAGATTTGGTTACCTTGCAGAAAGCCCTTGTGGATTTGGCCCTGCTGCTGACCAGGCTGTCAGAGCATCAGATGTGGTTACCTTGCAGAAAGCCCTTGTGGATTTGGCCCTGCTGCTGACCAGGCTGTTAGAGCATCAGATTTGGTTACCTTGCAGAAAGCCCTTGTGGATTTGGCCCTGCTGCTGACCAGGCTGTTAGAGCATCAGATTTGGTTACCTTGCAGAAAGCCCTTGTGGATTTGGCCCTGCTGCTGACCAGGCTGTTAGAGCATCAGATTTGGTTACCTTGCAGAAAGCCCTTGTGGATTTGAAATTGGTCCTTCATGCGATGGAAAAAACTAAATACATCCTGTTTTTTCTCATTGAGATATTTCAGATGGTTTCCACATTTATGTGATGGTCCTCTCGTTGAGCAGGTTCCCAACCATAACTATTTGGGCTTTTGGATTGGCAAAAATGTAAAAAATAAAAAGACAGACGAGCTGGTAAAGCAGAGATTCAAGGCTTTATAGAACTAGACCAGGCCTCTCCCTAAACAGAAAGCAGGCTGGACACTCAACGTTCCTGCAGTCCCTCATTATGAGACTTCCCATTTATCAGAATGCAGCAGCCATTACTCTAAAACTCTTGGCTGCAGTGTTCACATTTTTATTTTACCAAGTAAGTTGACTGAGAACACAGGTTTAATACTCATCAATGCATCATTTCTCAGCTGGTCAGCTGAACCTCTAAAATGCCAGTAGTTTAGAAAGCTGATGAGGAATAGATTCACTCTGGTTTGTGAGTGTTTTGGTTGATTGTAATAATTTGTTATTGAAAAGTAGTGAATCTGAAACGGCTGTGTCTGTTTTACTGAATGATGTTGAATGGTTTGTTCTCAGGTCACCATAGAGAATGAGAACCTGATCTCCCCTGAAAAATAACCACTACAAAAATACCCTTAAAGCTAACAAAACACCTATACTGTATATGCTTCTATAGACAGCTAAACAAACTGGAACAAAAACACCCTACTTTCGGAAAATGTTCAGACCCCTTGAATTTTACCACGTGTTACGTTACAAAATTGATTTAAAAAAAGAAGCGATCTACACAATACCCCTTGAAGGATAAAGCGAAAACAGGTGTTACGATAAAAAATAAACAGATACCTCATTTACATAAGTATTCAGACCCTTTGCTATGAGACTCAAAGTTGAGCTCAGGTGCATCCTGTTTCCATTGATCGTTGAGATGTTTCTACAACTTGGAGTCCATCTGTGGTAATTTCAATTGATTGGACATGATTTGGAAAGACACACACCTGTCTATACAAGGTCCCACAGTTGACAGTGCATGTCAGAGCAAAAACCAAGCCATGAGGTCAAAGGAATTGTCCATAGAGCTCCGAGACAGGATTGTGTCGAGGCACAGATCTGGGGAATTGTACCAAAAAAAAATGGCTGCAACTTTGAAAGTCCCCAAGAACACAGTGCCTCCATCATTCTTAAATGGAAGAAGTTTGGAACCACCAAGACTCTTCCTAGACCTGGCCGTCCAGCCAAACTGAGCAATTGGGGGAGAAGGGCCTTGGTCAGGGAGGTGACCAAGAACCCGATGGTCACTCTGACAGAGCTCCTCTGTGGAGATGGGAGAACCTTCCAGAAGGACAACCATCTCTGCAGCCCTCCACCAATCAGGCCTTTCTGGTAGAGTGGCCAGATGGAAGCAACTCCTCAGTAAAAGGCACATGACAGCCCACTTGGAGTTTGCCAAGACACCTAAAGACTCTCAGACCATAAGAAACAAGATTCTCTGGTCTGAATGCCAACCATCATGTCTGGAGGAAACCTGGCACCATGCCTACGGTGAAGCATGGTGGTGGCAGCATCATGCTGTGGGGATGTTTTTCAGCGGCAGAGACTGGGAGACTAGTCAGGATCGAGGGAAAGATGAACGGAGCAAAGTACAGAGAGATCCTTGCTGAAAACCTGCTCCAGAACGCTCAGGACCTCAAACTGGGGCGAAGGTTCACCTTCCAACAAGACAACGACACTAAGCACACAGCCAAGACAACGCAGGAGTGGCTTCGGGACAAGTCTCTGAATGTCTACCCACAGTTTGTGTTGTCACCCCTGGGGACATGACCCCAGGGTGGCAACACGTACTGTACAGTCTAAGTGATATCAATGGGTCTCTCTCTATTCTGATTGTTTTATACTGTTCAAGAAATTCTGCACTCATTTGAGAATTTCCACAATGCCACGTAGGGCTGCATGATATGGGCAAACAATCTAGGCCTTATTTTTAACCAAATGTTGAAATTGCAATTTGACTTGTGATTTAGAGCTTAACACTTGGGTGAACTGTTGGAATCATGGAAATAGAATGATTATTCAAATGTTATAGTTAGAATATAATAGTGGGCACGAATACAGTGTTTGATAAATTAAAATGCCAGGGAGGAGTTACTGTGACAGGGGAGGAGTTACTGTGACAGGGGAGGAGTTACTGTGACAGGGGAGGAACCAAAGTGTTGACAAGTGTTTCCTAGGAGACTAAAATATTTGGCTACATTGAATGTTCTCTCTTACCTACTTCACGAAGCTAACATATTCTTGCTTCGTGAATTCCTCTGATTTAGAAGTTACTGTTGCACAAAAAACATGCAGATTTAGTTCTACACCATCACTGGTATTATCAGGCTGTATTTGCTCGTTACGTTTGCTTGGACTCAGTACATTTGTTAGCTAGGTAGCAATTAGCATTAGCTAATAGTGTAATTACAGAAGGCTAGTGGATTAATATTAAAAAGCAAAGTGGAAACAGCGTTGTTGTCATCAACATTGCCGCATGTCAAATTCTATTTTATTTGTCACATGCACCGAATACAACAGGTGTCGACCTTAGTGAAATGCTGACTTACAAGCCCTTAACCAACAGCTTTATGAAAATAAATAACACTTATTTGTAAGTAGAAAATAGATACGGAAATAGAAAATAAAAGGAACAAATAATGAAACAGCAGCAGAAAAATAACAAGCGAGGCTCTATAATAGAGGTCGGCCGATTAGGATTTTTCAACTCCGATACCGATTGGAGGACCACAAAAAGCCGATACCGATTAAAAATCGGACAATTTCTGTTTATATATATTTGTAATAATGACAATTACAACAATACTGAATGAACACTTATTTTAACTTAGTATAATACATAAATAAAAAAACAATTTAGTCTCAAATAAATAATGAAACGTGTTCAATTTGGTTTAAATAATGCAAAAACAAAAAGTTTTGGAGAAGTAAAAGTGCAATATGTGCCATGTAAAAAAGCTAACGTTTAAGTTCCTTGCTCAGAACATATGAAAGCTGATGGTTCCTTAAAACATGAGTCTTCAATATTCCCAGTTAAGAAGTTTTAGGTTGTAGTTATTATAGGACTATTTCTCTCTATACCATTTGTATTTCATAGACCTTTGACTATTGGATGTTCTTATAGGCACTATAGTACTGCCAGCCTCGGGAGTTGATGGGCTTGAAGTCATACATATTCATCGCCAGACCCACTGGCTCCAGGTCATCTACAAGGCCATGCTAGGTAAAGCTCCGCCTTATCTCAGTTCACTGGTCACGATGGCAACACCCACCCGTAGCACGCGGTCCAGCAGGTGTATCTCACTGATCATCCCTAAAGCCAACACCTCATTTGGCCGCCTTTCGTTCCAGTTCTCTGCTGCCTGTGACTGGAATGAATTGCAAAAATGGCTGAAGTTGGAGACTTTTATCTAATAATAATAATAAATGCCATTTAGCTGACGCTTTTATCCAAAGCGACTTACAGTCATGTGTGCATACATTCTACGTATGGGTGGTCCCGGGAATCGAACCCACTACCCTGGCGTTACAAGCGCCATGCTCTACCAACTGAGCCACAGAAGGACCATAACAAACTCCCTCACAAACTTCAAACATCTGCTATCTGAGCAGCTATCACTCCAGTGTTAATCTGAAAAATTGTAATTATTCGCCTACCTCATGCCTTTTGCACACAATGTATATAGACTCTCTTTTTTCTACTGTGTTACTGACTTGTTTATTGTTTACTCCATGAGTAACTCTGATGTCTGTTCACACTGCTATGCTTTATCTTGGCCAGGTTGCAGTTGCAAATGAGAACTTGTTCTCAACTGGCCCACCTGGTTAAATAAAGGTGTTCTCAACTGGCCCCCCTGGTTAAATAAAGGTGTTCTCAACTGGCCCACCTGGTTAAATAAAGGTGTTCTCACCTGGCCCACCTGGTTAAATAAAGGTGTTCTCACCTGGCCCACCTGGTTAAATAAAGGTGTTCTCAACTGGCCCACCTGGTTAAATAAAGGTGTTCTCAACTGGCCCACCTGGTTAAATAAAGGTGTTCTCACCTGGCCCACCTGGTTAAATAAAGGTGTTCTCAACTGGCCCACCTGGTTAAATAAAGGTGTTCTCAACTAGCCTACCTGGTTAAATAAAGGTGTTCTCAACTGGCCTACCTGGTTAAATAAAGGTGTTCTCAACTAGCCTCCCTGGTTAAATAAAGGTGAAATAAATATAATAACAAATAATAGTAGTTGTAGTAGTAGTTGTAGTAGTAGTTCTGGCAAACGGAGGAAAGTGTGGTTTGAATGAATGCTTACGAGCCTGTTGCTGCCTACCACCGCTCAGTCAGACTGCTCAAATAATAGACTTAATTATAATGTAATAAACACAGAAATATATGAGCCTTAAGTCATTAATATGGTCAAATACGGAAACGATAATTTTGAAAACTAAACGTTTATTATTTCAGTGAAATACGGAACCGTTCTGTATTTTATCTAACGGGTGGCATCCCTAAGTCTAGATATTGCTGTTACATTGCACAACCTTCAATGTTATGTCATAATTATGTACAATTCTGGCAAATTAATTACGGTCTTTGTTATGAAGAAACGGTTTCCACACAGTTCGCAACGAGCCAGGTGGCCCAAACTGCTGCATGTACCCAGACTCTGCTTACACTGAACGGGGGGGTACCGGTACAGAGTCAATGTGGAGACTCTCTACAGGGGGTACCGGTACAGAGTCAATGTGGAGGCTATATACAGGGGGTACCGGTACAGAGTCAATGTGGAGACTCTCTACAGGGGGTACCGGTACAGAGTCAATGTGGAGGCTATATACAGGGGGTACCAGTACAGAGTCAATGTGGAGACTATATACAGGGGGTACCAGTACAGAGTCAATGTGGAGACTATATACAGGGGGTACCAGTACAGAGTCAATGTGGAGACTATATACAGGGGGTACCAGTACAGAGTCAATGTGGAGACTATATACAGGGGGTACCAGTACAGAGTCAATGTGGAGACTATATACAGGGGGTACCAGTACAGAGTCAATGTGGAGACTATATACAGGGTGTTACGGTACAGAGTCAATGTGGAGTCTATATACAGGGGGTACCAGTACAGAGTCAATGTGGAGACTATATACAGGGGGTACCAGTACAGAGTCAATGTGGAGACTATATACAGGGGGTACCGGTACAGAGTCAATGAGGAGGCTATATACAGGGGGTACCGGTACAGAGTCAATGTGGAGACTATATACAGGGTGTTACGGTACAGAGTCAATGTGGAGTCTATATACAGGGGGTACCAGTACAGAGTCAATGTGGAGACTATATACAGGGGGTACCAGTCCACATGGCTGGTAAAGTAGACATCTTACTACTGCCAGAATCTACCCAAATTTGTCAGGTGTTAATATTAGGCCCCGATACTGGTGGTAACAGCACATTTTTCATCTGGACCACAGAATCAGATCTAATCCAGAAGTAGTCATTTCAAGAGAAATTGAGGAAACAAAAGCATTGCTGATTAGTGACTGGATCTTACAAAGTTTTACCATGTTTAAAAACATACTACAGTACTGACCTGCGCCTCTCCTCTCTCCATTTAGAAATCTCCTCTGGAGTGTCCAGCTTGATTCTCTTTGCCCCTGGGGCATGGTTCTATAGGAGACGGAGGAGGAGGTTAAACACATGGTTCTATAGGAGATGGAGGAGGAGGTTAAACACATGGTTCTATAGGAGACGGAGGAGGTGGTTAAACACATGGTTCTATAGGAGACGGAGGAGGAGGTGGTTAAACACATGGTTCTATAGGAGACGGAGGAGGAGGTGGTTAAACACATGGTTCTATAGGAGACGGAGGAGGAGGTGGTTAAACACATGGTTCTATAGGAGACGGAGGAGGAGGAGGTTAAACACATGGTTCTATAGGAGACGGAGGAGGAGGAGGTTAAACACATGGTTCTATAGGAGACGGAGGAGGAGGAGGTTAAACACATGGTTCTATAGGAGACGGAGGAGGTTAAACACATGGTTCTATAGGAGACACATGGTTCTATAGGAGACGGAGGAGGAGGTTAAACACATGGTTCTATAGGAGACGGAGGAGGAGGAGGTTAAACACATGGTTCTATAGGAGGAGGAGGAGGAGGTTAAACACATGGTTCTATAGGAGGAGGAGGTTAAACACATGGTTCTATAGGAGACGGAGGAGGAGGAGGTTAAACACATGGTTCTATAGGAGACGGAGGAGGAGGAGGTTAAACACATGGTTCTATAGGAGACGGAGGAGGAGGAGGTTAAACACATGGTTCTATAGGAGACGGAGGAGGAGGAGGTTAAACACATGGTTCTATAGGAGGAGGAGGAGGTTAAACGGAGGAGGAGGAGGTTAAACACATGGTTCTATAGGAGACGGAGGAGGAGGAGGTTAAACACATGGTTCTATAGGAGACGGAGGAGGAGGAGGTTAAACACATGGTTCTATAGGAGACGGAGGAGGAGGAGGTTAAACACATGGTTCTATAGGAGACGGAGGAGGAGGAGGTTAAACACATGGTTCTATAGGAGACGGAGGAGGAGGAGGTTAAACACATGGTTCTATAGGAGACGGAGGAGGAGGAGGTTAAACACATGGTTCTATAGGAGACGGAGGAGGAGGAGGTTAAACACATGGTTCTATAGGAGACGGAGGAGGAGGAGGTTAAACACATGGTTCTATAGGACGGAGGAGGAGGAGGTTAAACACATGGTTCTATAGGACGGAGGAGGAGGAGGTGGTAAACACATGGAGGTTAAACACATGGTTCTATAGGAGACGGAGGAGGAGGAGGTTAAACACATGGTTCTATAGGAGACGGAGGAGGAGGAGGTTAAACACATGGTTCTATAGGAGAGGAGGAGGAGGAGGTTAAACACATGGTTCTATAGGAGACGGAGGAGGAGGAGGTTAAACACATGGTTCTATAGGAGACGGAGGAGGAGGTTCTATAGGAGTTAAACACATGGTTCTATAGGAGACGGAGGAGGAGGAGGTTAAACACATGGTTCTATAGGAGACGGAGGAGGAGGAGGTTAAACACATGGTTCTATAGGAGACGGAGGAGGAGGAGGTTAAACACATGGTTCTATAGGAGACGGAGGAGGAGGAGGTTAAACACATGGTTCTATAGGAGACGGAGGAGGAGGAGGTTAAACACATGGTTCTATAGGAGACGGAGGAGGAGGAGGTTAAACACATGGTTCTATAGGAGACGGAGGAGGAGGAGGTTAAACACATGGTTCTATAGGAGGAGGAGGAGGAGGTTAAACACATGGTTCTATAGGAGGAGGTTAAACACATGGTTCTATAGGAGGAGGTTAAACACATGGTTCTATAGGAGGAGGTTAAACACATGGTTCTATAGGAGACGGAGGAGGAGGAGGTTAAACACATGGTTCTCTATAGGAGGAGAAACACATGGTTCTATAGAGGAGGAGGAGGTTAAACACATGGTTCTATAGGAGACGGAGGAGGAGGAGGTTAAACACATGGTTCTATAGGAGACGGAGGAGGAGGAGGTTAAACACATGGTTCTATAGGAGACGGAGGAGGAGGAGGTTAAACACATGGTTCTATAGGAGACGGAGGAGGAGGAGGAGGAGGAGGTTAAACACATGGTTCTATAGGAGAAGGAGGAGGAGGAGGTTAAACACATGGTTCTATAGGAGACGGAGGAGGAGGAGGTTAAACACATGGTTCTATAGGAGACGGAGGAGGAGGTTAAACACATGGTTCTATAGGAGACGGAGGAGGAGGAGGTTAAACACATGGTTCTATAGGAGACGGAGGAGGAGGTTAAACACATGGTTCTATAGGAGACGGAGGAGGAGGTTAAACACATGGTTCTATAGGAGACGGAGGAGGAGGAGGTTAAACACATGGTTCTATAGGAGGAGGAGGAGGTTAAACACATGGTTCTAGGAGACGGAGGAGGAGGAAAAACACATGGTTCTATAGGAGACGGAGGAGGAGGAGGTTAAACACATGGTTCTATAGGAGACGGAGGAGGAGGAGGTTAAACACATGGTTCTATAGGAGACGGAGGAGGAGGAGGTTAAACACATGGTTCTATAGGAGACGGAGGAGGAGGTTAAACACATGGTTCTATAGGAGACGGAGGAGGTTAAACACATGGTTCTATAGGAGACGGAGGAGGAGGAGGTTAAACACATGGTTCTATAGGAGACGGAGGAGGAGGAGGTTAAACACATGGTTCTATAGGAGACGGAGGAGGAGGAGGTTAAACACATGGTTCTATAGGAGACGGAGGAGGAGGAGGTTCTAAACACATGGTTAAACACATGGTTCTAGGAGACGGAGGAGGAGGAGGTTAAACACATGGTTCTATAGGAGACGGAGGAGGAGGAGGTTAAACACATGGTTCTATAGGAGACGGAGGAGGAGGTTCTAGGTTAAAAACACATGGTTCTATAGGAGACGGAGGAGGAGGAGGTTAAACACATGGTTCTATAGGAGACGGAGGAGGAGGAGGTTAAACACATGGTTCTATAGGAGACGGAGGAGGAGGTTCTATAGGAGACGGAGGAAACACATGGTTCTATAGGAGACGGAGGAGGAGGAGGTTAAACACATGGTTCTATAGGAGACGGAGGAGGAGGAGGTTAAACACATGGTTCTATAGGAGGTTCTACGGAGGAGGAGGAGGTTAAACACATGGTTCTATAGGAGACGGAGGAGGAGGAGGTTAAACACATGGTTCTATAGGAGACGGAGGAGGAGGAGGTTAAACACATGGTTCTATAGGAGACGGAGGAGGAGGAGGTTAAACACATGGTTCTATAGGAGACGGAGGAGGAGGAGGTTAAACACATGGTTCTATAGGAGACGGAGGAGGAGGAGGTTAAACACATGGTTCTATAGGAGACGGAGGAGGAGGTTAAACACATGGTTCTATAGGAGACGGAGGAGGAGGAGGTTAAACACATGGTTCTATAGGAGACGGAGGAGGTTAAACACATGGTTCTATAGGAGACGGAGGAGGAGGAGGTTAAACACATGGTTCTATAGGAGACGGAGGAGGAGGAGGTTAAACACATGGTTCTATAGGAGACGGAGGAGGAGGAGGAGGTTAAACACATGGTTCTATAGGAGAGGAGGAGGAGGAGGTTAAACACATGGTTCTATAGGAGACGGAGGAGGAGGTTAAACACATGGTTCTATAGGAGACGGAGGAGGAGGAGGTTAAACACATGGTTCTATAGGAGACGGAGGAGGAGGAGGTTAAACACATGGTTCTATAGGAGACGGAGGAGGAGGAAAACACATGGTTCTATAGGAGACGGAGGAGGAGGAGGTTAAACACATGGTTCTATAGGAGACGGAGGAGGAGGAGGTTAAACACATGGTTCTATAGGAGACGGAGGAGGAGGTGGTTAAACACATGGTTCTATAGGAGACGGAGGAGGAGGTTTAAACACATGGTTCTATAGGAGACGGAGGAGGAGGTTAAACACATGGTTCTAGGAGACGGAGGAGGAGGAGGTTAAACACATGGTTCTATAGGAGAGGAGGAGGTTTAAACACATGGTTCTATAGGAGACACATGGTTCTAGGAGGGAGGAGGTTAAACACATGGTTCTATAGGAGACGGAAACACATGGTTCTATAGGAGACGGAGGGAGGAGGTTAAACACATGGTTCTATAGGAGACGGAGGAGGAGGAGGTTAAACACATGGTTCTAAAGACACATGGTTCTATAGGAGAGGAGGAGGAGGAGGTTAAACACATGGTTCTATAGGAGACGGAGGAGGGAGGTTTAAACACATGGTTCTATAGGAGACGGAGGAGGAGGAGGTTAAACACATGGTTCTATAGGAGACGGAGGAGGAGGTTTAAACACATGGTTCTATAGGAGACGGAGGAGGAGGTTAAACACATGGTTCTATAGGAGACGGAGGGAGGAGGTTAAACACATGGTTCTATAGGAGACGGAGGAGGAGGAGGTTCTATAGGGAGGAGGAGGAGGTTAAACACATGGTTCTATAGGAAACACATGGTTCTATAGGAGACGGAGGAGGAGGTTAAACACATGGTTCTATAGGAGACGGAGGAGGAGGAGGTTAAACACATGGTTCTATAGGAGACGGGAGGAGGAGGTTAAACACATGGTTCTATAGGAGACGGAGGAGGAGGAGGTTAAACACATGGTTCTATAGGAGACGGAGGAGGAGGTTAAACACATGGTTCTATAGGAGACGGAGGAGGAGGAGGTTAAACACATGGTTCTATAGGAGACGGAGGAGGAGGTTAAACACATGGTTCTATAGGAGACGGAGGAGGTTAAACACATGGTTCTATAGGAGACGGAGGTTAAACACATGGTTCTAGGAGACGGAGGAGGAGGAGACGGAGGAGGAGGTTAAACACATGGTTCTATAGGAGACGGAGGAGGAGGAGGTTAAACACATGGTTCTATAGGAGACGGAGGAGGAGGAGGTTAAACACATGGTTCTATAGGAGACGGAGGAGGAGGAGGTTAAACACATGGTTCTATAGGAGACGGAGGAGGAGGAGGTTAAACACATGGTTCTATAGGAGACGGAGGAGGAGGAGGTTAAACACATGGTTCTATAGGAGACGGAGGAGGAGGTTAAACACATGGTTCTATAGGAGACGGAGGAGGAGGAGGTTAAACACATGGTTCTATAGGAGACGGAGGAGGAGGAGGTTAAACACATGGTTCTATAGGAGACGGGAGGAGGTGGTTAAACACATGGTTCTATAGGGAGGAGGAGGTGGTTAAACACATGGTTCTATAGGAGACGGAGGAGGAGGTTAAACGGACATGGTTCTATAGGAGACGGAGGAGGAGGTGGTTAAACACATGGTTCTATAGGAGACGGAGGAGGAGGAGGTTAAACACATGGTTCTATAGGAGACGGAGGAGGTTAAACACATGGTTCTATAGGAGACGGAGGAGGAGGAGGTTAAACACATGGTTCTATAGGAGACGGAGGAGGAGGAGGTTAAACACATGGTTCTATAGGAGACGGAGGAGGAGGAGGTTAAACACATGGTTCTATAGGAGACGGAGGAGGAGGAGGTTAAACACATGGTTCTATAGGAGACGGAGGAGGAGGAGGTTAAACACATGGTTCTATAGGAGACGGAGGAAACACATGGTTCTATAGGAGGAGGAGGAGGTTAAACACATGGTTCTATAGGAGACGGAGGTTTAAACACATGGTTCTATAGGAGACGGAGGAGGAGGTTAAACACATGGTTCTATAGGAGACGGAGGAGGAGGTTAAACACATGGTTCTATAGGAGACGGAGGAGGAGGAGGTTAAACACATGGTTCTATAGGAGACGGAGGAGGAGGAGGTTAAACACATGGTTCTATAGGAGACGGTTCTAGGAGGAGGAGGAGGTTAAACACATGGTTCTATAGGAGACGGAGGAGGAGGTTTAAACACATGGTTCTATAGGAGACGGAGGAGGAGGAGGTTAAACACATGGTTCTATAGGAGACGGAGGAGGAGGAGGTTAAACACATGGTTCTATAGGAGACGGAGGAGGAGGAGGTTAAACACATGGTTCTATAGGAGACGGAGGAGGAGGAGGTTAAACACATGGTTCTATAGGAGACGGAGGAGGAGGAGGTTAAACACATGGTTCTATAGGAGACGGAGGAGGTTAAACACATGGTTCTAAGGAGACATGAGGAGGTTAAACACATGGTTCTATAGGAGACGGAGGAGGAGGAGGTTAAACACATGGTTCTATAGGAGACGGAGGAGGAGGTTCTAGTTAAACACATGGTTCTATAGGAGACGGAGGAGGAGGTTAAACACATGGTTCTATAGGAGACGGAGGAGAGGAGGAGGAGGAGGAACACATGGTTCTATAGGAGACGGAGGAGGAGGAGGTTAAACACATGGTTCTATAGGAGACGGAGGAGGAGGAGGTTAAACACATGGTTCTATAGGAGACGGAGGAGGAGGAGGTTAAACACATGGTTCTATAGGAGACGGAGGAGGAGGAGGTTAAACACATGGTTCTATAGGAGACGGAGGAGGAGGTTAAAACACATGGTTCTATAGGAGAGGAGGGAGGAGGAGGTTAAACACATGGTTCTATAGGAGATGGAGGAGGAGGAGGTTAAACACATGGTTCTATAGGAGACGGAGGAGGAGGAGGTTAAACACATGGTTCTATAGGAGACGGAGGAGGAGGAGGTTAAACACATGGTTCTATAGGAGACGGAGGAGGAGGAGGTTAAACACATGGTTCTATAGGAGACGGAGGAGGTTAAACACATGGTTCTATAGGAGACGGAGGAGGAGGAGGTTAAACACATGGTTCTATAGGAGACGGAGGAGGAGGAGGTTAAACACATGGTTCTATAGGAGACGGAGGAGGAGGAGGTTTCTATAACACAGGGTTCTATATAGGAGACGGAGGAGGAGGGTTCTAGGAGACGGAGGAGGAGGAGGTTAAACACATGGTTCTATAGGAGACGGAGGAGGAGGAGGTTAAACACATGGTTCTATAGGAGACGGAGGAGGAGGTTAAACACATGGTTCTATAGGAGACGGAGGAGGAGGTTCTAGGAGTTAAACACATGGTTCTATAGGAGACGGAGGAGAGGTTTAAACACATGGTTCTATAGGAGACGGAGGAGGAGGAGGAGGTAAACACATGGTTCTATAGGAGACGGAGGAGGAGGAGGTTAAACACATGGTTCTATAGGAGGAGGAGGAGGAGGTTAAACACATGGTTCTATAGGAGACGGAGGAGGAGGAGGTTAAACACATGGTTCTATAGGAGACGGAGGAGGAGGAGGTTAAACACATGGTTCTATAGGAGGAGGAGGAGGAGGAGGTTAAACACATGGTTCTATAGGAGACGGAGGAGGTTAAACACATGGTTCTATAGGAGACGGAGGAGGAGGTTAAACACATGGTTCTATAGGAGACGGAGGAGGAGGAGGTTAAACACATGGTTCTATAGGAGACGGAGGAGGAGGAGGTTAAACACATGGTTCTATAGGAGACGGAGGAGGAGGTGGTTAAACACATGGTTCTATAGGAGACGGAGGAGGTTAAACACATGGTTCTATAGGAGACGGAGGAGGAGGAGGTTAAACACATGGTTCTATAGGAGACGGAGGAGGAGGAGGTTAAACACATGGTTCTATAGGAGACGGAGGAGGAGGAGGTTAAACACATGGTTCTATAGGAGACAAACACATGGTTCTATAGGAGACGGAGGAGGAGGTGGTTAAACACATGGTTCTATAGGAGACGGAGGAGAGGAGGAGGTTAAACACATGGTTCTAGGAGGAGAGGAGGAGGTTAAACACATGGTTCTATAGGAGGAGGAGGTTAAACACATGGTTCTATAGGAGACGGAGGAGGTTAAACACATGGTTCTATAGGAGACGGAGGAGAGGAGGTTTAAACACATGGTTCTATAGGAGACGGAGGAGGAGGAGGTTAAACACATGGTTCTATAGGAGACGGAGGAGGAGGAGGTTAAACACAGGAGGAGACGGAGGAGGGAAACACATGGTTCTATAGGAGACGGAGGAGGAGGAGGTTAAACACATGGTTCTATAGGAGACGGAGGAGGAGGGTTAAACACATGGTTCTATAGGAGACGGAGGAGGGTTAAACACATGGTTCTATAGGAGACGGAGGAGGAGGAGGTTAAACACATGGTTCTATAGAGACGGAGGAGGAGGAGGTTAAACACATGGTTCTATAGGAGACGGAGGAGGAGGAGGTTAAACACATGGTTCTATAGGAGACGGAGGTTAAACACATGGTTCTATAGGAGACGGAGGAGGAGGTTAAACACATGGTTCTATAGGAGACGGAGGAGGAGGAGGTTAAACACATGGTTCTATAGGAGACGGAGGAGGAGGTTAAACACATGGTTCTATAGGAGACGGAGGAGGAGGAGGTTAAACACATGGTTCTATAGGAGACGGAGGAGGAGGAGGTTAAACACATGGTTCTATAGGAGACGGAGGAGGAGGAGGTTAAACACATGGTTCTATAGGAGACGGAGGAGGAGGAGGTTAAACACATGGTTCTATAGGAGACGGAGGAGGAGGAAAACACATGGTTCTATAGGAGACGGAGGAGGAGGTTAAACACATGGTTCTATAGGAGACGAGACGGAGGAGGGAGGAGGAGGAGGTTAAACACATGGTTCTATAGGAGACGGAGGAGGAGGTTAAACACATGGTTCTATAGGAGACGGAGGAGGAGGAGGTTAAACACATGGTTCTATAGGAGACGGAGGAGGAGGAGGTTAAACACATGGTTCTATAGGAGACGGAGGAGGAGGTTAAACACATGGTTCTATAGGAGACGAGGAGGAGGGTAAACACATGGTTCTATAGGAGACGGAGGAGGAGGTTAAACACATGGTTCTATAGGAGACGGAGGAGGAAACACACATGGTTCTATAGGAGACGGAGGAGGAGGAGGTTAAACACATGGTTCTATAGGAGACGGAGGAGGAGGTTAAACACATGGTTCTATAGGAGACGGAGGAGGAGGAGGTTAAACACATGGTTCTATAGGAGACGGAGGAGGAGGAGGTTAAACACATGGTTCTATAGGAGACGGAGGAGGAGGAGGTTAAACACATGGTTCTATAGGAGACGGAGGAGGAGGAGGTTAAACACATGGTTCTATAGGAGACGGAGGAGGAGGTGGTTAAACACATGGTTCTATAGGAGACGGAGGAGGAGGTTAAACACATGGTTCTATAGGAGACGGAGGAGGAGGTTAAACACATGGTTCTATAGGAGACGGAGGAGAAACACATGGTTCTAGGAGGAGGAGGAGGTTAAACACATGGTTCTATAGGAGACGGAGGAGGAGGAGGTTAAACACATGGTTCTATAGGAGACGGAGGAGGAGGAGGTTAAACACATGGTTCTATAGGAGACGGAGGAGGAGGAGGTTAAACACATGGTTCTATAGGAGACGGAGGAGGAGGAGGTTAAACACATGGTTCTATAGGAGACGGAGGAGGAGGTTAAACACATGGTTCTATAGGAGAGGAGGAGGAAACACATGGTTCTATAGGAGACGGAGGAGGAGGTTAAACACATGGTTCTATAGGAGACGGAGGAGGAGGTTAAACACATGGTTCACATGGTTCTATAGGAGACGGAGGAGGAGGAGGTTAAACACATGGTTCTATAGGAGACGGAGGAGGAGGTTTAACACATGGTTCTATAGGAGACGGAGGAGGAGGTTAAACACATGGTTCTATAGGAGACGGAGGAGGAGGTTAAACACATGGTTCTATAGGAGACGGAGGTTCTATAGGAGACGGAGGAGGAGGTTAAACACATGGTTCTATAGGAGACGGAGGAGGAGGTTTAAACACATGGTTCTATAGGAGACGGAGGAGGTTAAACACATGGTTCTATAGGAGACGGAGGAGGAGGTGGTTAAACACATGGTTCTATAGGAGACGGAGGAGGAGGTTAAACACATGGTTCTATAGTTCTATGGTTCTATAGGAGACGGAGGAGGAGGAGGAGGAGACGGAGGAAACACATGGTTCTATAGGAGACACATGGAGGAGGAGGAGGAGGTTAAACACATGGTTCTATAGGAGACGGAGGAGGAGGAGGTTAAACACATGGTTCTATAGGAGACGGAGGAGGAGGTTTAAACACATGGTTCTATAGGAGACGGAGGAGGTTAAACACATGGTTCTATAGGAGAAACACATGGTTCTATAGGAGGAGGAGGAGGTAAACACATGGTTCTATAGGAGACGGAGGAGGAGGTTAAACACATGGTTCTATAGGAGACGGAGGAGGAGGTTAAACACATGGTTCTATAGGAGACGGAGGAGGAGGTGGTTAAACACATGGTTCTATAGGAGACGGAGGAGGAGGTTAAACACATGGTTCTATAGGAGACGGAGGAGGAGGTGGTTAAACACATGGTTCTATAGGAGACGGAGGAGGAGGTTAAACACATGGTTCTATAGGAGACGGAGGAGGAGGTTAAACACATGGTTCTATAGGAGACGGAGGAGGAGGAGGTTAAACACATGGTTCTATAGGAGACGGAGGTGGTTAAACACATGGTTCTATAGGAGACGGAGGAGGAGGTGGTTAAACACATGGTTCTATAGGAGACGGAGGAGGAGGAGGTTAAACACATGGTTCTATAGGAGACGGAGGAGACGGAGGAGGAGGTTAAACACATGGTTCTATAGGAGACGGAGACGAGGAGGTTTAAACACATGGTTCTATAGGAGACGGAGGAGGAGGTTAAACACATGGTTCTATAGGAGACGGAGGAGGAGGGTTAGGGTTCTATAGGAGACGGAGGAAAACACATGGTTCTATAGGAGGGGAGGAGGTTAAACACATGGTTCTATAGGAGACGGAGGAGGAGGTTAAACACATGGTTCTATAGGAGACGGAGGAGGAGGAGGTTAAACACATGGTTCTATAGGAGACGGAGGAGGAGGTTAAACACATGGTTCTATAGGAGGAGGAGGAGGACGGAGGAGGTTAAACACATGGTTCTATAGGAGACGGGAGGAGGAGTTAAACACATGGTTCTATAGGAGACGGAGGAGGAGGTTAAACACATGGTTCTATAGGAGACGGAGGAGGAGGAGGTTAAACACATGGTTCTATAGGAGACGGAGGAGGAGGTTAAACACATGGTTCTATAGGAGACGGACATGGTTCTAGGAGACGGAGGAAACACATGGTTCTATAGGAGACGGAGGAGGAGGTTAAACACATGGTTCTATAGGAGACGGAGGAGGAGGTTAAACACATGGTTCTATAGGAGACGGAGGAGGAGGTTAAACACATGGTTCTATAGGAGACGGAGGAGGAGGTTAAACACATGGTTCTAGGAGACGGAGGAGAGACGGAGGAGGTTAAACACATGGTTCTATAGGAGACGGAGGAGGTTAAACACATGGTTCTATAGGAGACGGAGGAGGAGGTTAAACACATGGTTCTATAGGAGACGGAGGAGGAGGTTAAACACATGGTTCTATAGGAGACGGAGGAGGAGGTTAAACACATGGTTCTATAGGAGACGGAGGAGGAGGTTAAACACATGGTTCTATAGGAGACGGAGGAGGAGGTTAAACACATGGTTCTATAGGAGACGGAGGAGGAGGTTAAACACATGGTTCTATAGGAGACGGAGGAGGAGGTTAAACACATGGTTCTATAGGAGACGGAGGAGGAGGTTAAACACATGGTTCTATAGGAGACGGAGGAGGAGGTTAAACACATGGTTCTATAGGAGACGGAGGAGGAGGTTAAACACATGGTTCTATAGGAGACGGAGGAGGAGGTTAAACACATGGTTCTATAGGAGACGGAGGAGGAGGTTAAACACATGGTTCTATAGGAGACGGAGGAGGAGGTTAAACACATGGTTCTATAGGAGACGGAGGAGGAGGTTAAACACATGGTTCTATAGGAGACGGAGGAGGAGGTTAAACACATGGTTAAACACATGGTTCTATAGGAGACGGAGGAGGAGGTTAAACACATGGTTCTATAGGAGACGGAGGAGGAGGTTAAACACATGGTTCTATAGGAGACGGAGGAGGAGGTTAAACACATGGTTCTATAGGAGACGGAGGAGGAGGTTAAACACATGGTTCTATAGGAGACGGAGGAGGAGGTTAAACACATGGTTCTATAGGAGACGGAGGAGGGTTAAACACATGGTTCTATAGGAACACAGGAGGTTAAACACATGGTTCTATAGGAGACGGAGGAGGAGGTTAAACACATGGTTCTATAGGAGACGGAGGAGGAGGTTAAACACATGGTTCTATAGGAGACGGAGGAGGAGGTTAAACACATGGTTCTATAGGAGACGGAGGAGGAGGTTAAACACATGGTTCTATAGGAGACGGAGGAGGAGGTTAAACACATGGTTCTATAGGAGACGGAGGAGGTTAAACACATGGTTCTATAGGAGACGGAGGAGGTTAAACACATGGTTCTATAGGAGACGGAGGAGGTTAAACACGCGGTTCTATAGGAGACGGAGGAGGTTAAACACGCGGTTCTATAGGAGACGGAGGAGGAGGTTAAACACGCGGTTCTATAGGAGACGGAGGAGGAGGAGGTTAAACACGCGGTTTTATAGGAGACGGAGGAGGAGGTTAAACACGCGGTTCGGTTAAACACGCGGTTCTATAGGAGACAGGAGGAGGAGGTTAAACACGCGGTTCTTATAGGAGACTGGAGGTTAAACACGCGGTTCTATAGGAGGTTAAACACGCGGTTCTATAGGAGACGGAGGAGGTTAGGAGGTTAACACGCGGTTCCAGGAGGAGGAGGGAGGTTAAACACGCGGTTTATAGGAGACGGAGGAGGTTAAAAACACGCGGTTCCATAGGAGACGGAGGGAGGTTAAACACGCGGTTTTATAGGAGACGGAGGGGAGGAGGTTAAACACAGGAGGAGGTTAAACACGCGGTTCTGGACAGGAGGAGGTTAAACACGCGGTTCCGGACAGGAGGAGGTTAAACACGCGGTTCCAGAGGAGGTTAAACGGGTTCCAGGAGGAGGAGGTTAAACACGCGGTTCCGGACAGGAGGAGGTTAAACACGCGGTTCCGGACAGGAGGAGGTTAAACACGCGGTTCCGGACAGGAGGAGGTTAAACACGCGGTTCCGGACAGGAGGAGGTTAAACACGCGGTTCCGGACAGGAGGAGGTTAAACACGCGGTTCCGGACAGGAGGAGGTTAAACACGCGGTTCCGGACAGGAGGAGGTTAAACACGCGGTTCCGGACAGGAGGTTAAAGACGAGGTTAAACACGGTTCCAGACAGGAGGTTAAACACGAGGAGGTTAAACACGCGGTTCCAGACAGGAGGTTAAACACGCGGTTCCAGACAGGAGGTTAAACACGCGGTTCCAGACAGGAGGTTAAACCAGACAGGAGGTTAAACACGCGGTTCCAGACAGGAGGTTAAACACGCGGTTCCAGACAGGAGGTTAAACACGCGGTTCCAGACAGGAGGTTAAACACGCGGTTCCAGACAGGAGGTTAAACACGGGTTCCAGACAGGAGGTTAAACACGCGGTTCCAGACAGGAGGTTAAACACGCGGTTCCAGACAGGAGGTTAAACACGCGGTTCCAGACAGGAGGTTAAACACGCGGTTCCAGACAGGAGGTTAAACACGCGGTTCCAGACAGGAGGTTAAACACGCGGTTCCAGACAGGAGGTTAAACACGCGGTTCCAGACAGGAGGTTAAACACGCGGTTCCAGACAGGAGGTTAAACACGCGGTTCCAGACAGGAGGTTAAACACGCGGTTCCAGACAGGAGGTTAAACACGTTCCAGACAGGAGGTTAAACACGCGGTTCCAGACAGTTAAACACGCGGTTCCAGACAGGTTCCAGAGGTTAAACACGCGGTTCCAGACAGGAGGTTAAACACGCGGTTCCAGACAGGAGGTTAAACACGCGGTTCCAGACAGGAGGTTAAACACGCGGTTCCAGACAGGAGGTTAAACACGCGGTTCCAGACAGGAGGTTAAACACGCGGTTCCAGACAGGAGGTTAAACACGCGGTTCCAGACAGGAGGTTAAACACGCGGTTCCAGACAGGAGGTTAAACACGCGGTTCCAGACAGGAGGTTAAACACGCGGTTCCAGACAGGAGGTTAAACACGCGGTTCCAGACAGGAGGTTAAACACGCGGTTCCAGACAGGAGGTTAAACACGCGGTTCCAGACAGGAGGTTAAACACGCGGTTCCAGACAGGAGGTTAAACACGTGGTTCCAGACAGGAGGAGTTAGGGTATTGCTATTCCATACATGTATAGAAGCAACACTCTTGCTGACAGTTGTGGCTGCTTTGTGTGATGTGTTGTCTCTACCTTCTTGACATTTGTGCTGTTGACTGTGCCCAATAATGTTTGTACCATGTTGTGTTGCTACCATGTTGTGTTGCCATGTGTTGCTGCCTTGATATGTTGTCGTCTTAGGTCTCACGTTATGTATTGTTGTCTCTCTTGTTGTGATGTGTGTTTTGTCCTATATTTATATTGTATTGATTGTTAAATTGCTAGGCCGTCATGGGAAATAAGAATTTGTTCTTAACCCGACTTGCCTAGTTAAATAAAATTAATATACAGGAAGAGGTTAATGCTTGGTTCTATATAGATGAGGGGTTGATGGGTAATAGCTGAGGCTGGCGGTCTACTTACATTTCTCCAGTGAATGTTGACCAGCTTCTCATGAGCAGTGAAGCTGCAGTCTTCAACTGAGCACTATAAAACAGAAGTCTCTTTTACTGAAGGTTGACTAACACAATGCTTTGCCTGTTTTACTAAAGGTAGACTAACACAATGCTTTGCCTGTTTTACTGAAGGTAGACCAACACAATGCTTTGCCTGTTTTACTAAAGGTAGACTAACACAATGCTTTGCCTGTTTTACTGAAGGTAGACCAACACAATGCTTTGCCTGTTTTACTGAAGGTTGACTAACACAATGCTTTACCTGTTTTACTGAAGGTTGACTAACACAATGCTTTACCTGTTTTACTGAAGGTAGACTAACACAATGCTTTGCCTGTTTTACTGAAGGTTGACTAACACAATGCTTTACCTGTTTTACTGAAGGTAGACCAACACAATGCTTTGCCTGTTTTACTAAAGGTAGACTAACACAATGCTTTGCCTGTTTTACTGAAGGTAGACCAACACAATGCTTTGCCTGTTTTACTGAAGGTTGACTAACACAATGCTTTACCTGTTTTACTGAAGGTAGACCAACACAATGCTTTGCCTGTTTTACTGAAGGTAGACTAACACAATGCTTTGCCTGTTTTACTGAAGGTAGACCAACACAATGCTTTGCCTGTTTTACTGAAGGTTGACTAACACAATGCTTTACCTGTTTTACTGAAGGTAGACTAACACAATGCTTTGCCTGTTTTACTGAAGGTAGACTAACACAATGCTTTACCTGTTTTACTGAAGGTAGACCAACACAATGCTTTGCCTGTTTTACTGAAGGTTGACTAACACAATGCTTTACCTGTTTTACTGAAGGTTGACTAACACAATGCTTTACTAAAGGTAGACTAACACAATGCTTTACCTGTTTTACTAAAGGTAGACTAACACAATGCTTTGCCTGTTTTACTGAAGGTTGACTAACACAATGCTTTGCCTGTTTTACTGAAGGTAGACCAACACAATGCTTTGCCTGTTTTACTGAAGGTAGACTAACACAATGCTTTGCCTGTTTTACTAAAGGTAGACTAACACAATGCTTTGCCTGTTTTACTAAAGGTAGACTAACACAATGCTTTGCCTGTTTTACTAAAGGTAGACTAACACAATGCTTTGCCTGTTTTACTGAAGGTTGACTAACACAATGCTTTACCTGTTTTACTAAAGGTAGACTAACACAATGCTTTACCTGTTTTACTGAAGGTAGACCAACAATGCTTTGCCTGTTTTACTGAAGGTAGACTAACACAATGCTTTGCCTGTTTTACTGAAGGTAGACCAACACAATGCTTTGCCTGTTTTACTAAAGGTAGACTAACACAATGCTTTGCCTGTTTTACTAAAGGTAGACTAACACAATGCTTTGCCTGTTTTACTAAAGGTAGACTAACACAATGCTTTGCCTGTTTTACTGAAGGTTGACTAACACAATGCTTTGCCTGTTTTACTAAAGGTAGACTAACACAATGCTTTGCCTGTTTTACTGAAGGTTGACTAACACAATGCTTTGCCTGTTTTACTGAAGGTAGACCAACAACGGAACTGCTTTCTCTGGAACAGGCCCAGATCCCTGTGATTTGCGTGAAGAGGTGGAGAAAAGGGGGCGGACAGCCTTCTGAAAATGCATAGGCGATCGAATAAACCCCCACTTCCTTCCATTCTGCCAGCAAACTTGCAATCTTTGGACAATAAAATCGGCGAGTTACGCAAAAAATGAAACTACCAAAAGGACATTCAGAACTGTTATATCTTATGTTTCACAGAGACTTGGCTGAACGATGACAATATCAACATACAGCTGGCTGGTTATACGATGCAAAGGCAGGACTGAACAGAGGCTGGTTATACGATGCACCGGCAGGACAGAAGAGGCTGGTTATTACTGATGCACACGGCTTTGGTTTTAGAAGGTAGACCAACACAATGCTGGTTTTACTATGCACCAATGGCAGGTAGACTAACACAATGAAGAGGCTGGTTATACTGCACCAGAGGACAGAACAGATGGCTGCACCAGCAGGTTTTACTAGAGACAGAGGCTGGTTATACGATGCAACCAATGCAGGTTTTACTGAGAGACAGAGGCTGGTTATAACGATGCACCCTGGATTTGCAGGACAGAGGCTGGTTAAACCCCCACTTCCTTCCATTCTGATGCAATCTTTGGACAATAAAATCGGCTGGTTACGCAAAAATGAAACTACCAAAAGGACATTCAGAACTGTTATACGATGCACCGGCAGGACAGAACAGACAGCTGGCTGGTTATACGATGCACCGGCAGGACAGAACAGAGGCTGGTTATACGATGCACCGGCAGGACAGAACAGAGGCTGGTTATACGATGCACCGGCAGGATAGAACAGAGGCTGGTTATACGATGCACCGGCAGGATAGAAGAGGCTGGTTATACGATGCACCGGCAGGACAGAACAGAGGCTGGTTATACGATGCACCGGCAGGACAGAACAGAGGCTGGTTATATGCACCGGCAGGATGGTTATACACCGGCAGGACAGAACAGAGGCTGGTTATACGATGCACCGGCAGGATAGAACAGAGGCTGGTTATACGATGCACCGGCAGGACAGAAGAGGCTGGTTATACGATGCACCGGCAGGACAGAACAGAGGCTGGTTATACGATGCACCGGCAGGACAGAACAGAGGCTGGTTATACGATGCACCGGCAGGACAGAACAGAGGCTGGTTATACGATGCACCGGCAGGACAGAACAGAGGCTGGTTATACGATGCACCGGCAGGACAGAACAGAGGCTGGTTATACGATGCACCGGCAGGACAGAACAGAGGCTGGTTATACGATGCACCGGCAGGACAGAACAGAGGCTGGTTATACGATGCACCGGCAGGACAGAAGAGGCTGGTTATACGATGCACCGGCAGGATAGAAGAGGCTGGTTATACGATGCACCGGCAGGACAGAACAGAGGCTGGTTATACGATGCACCGGCAGGATAGAACAGAGGCTGGTTATACGATGCACCGGCAGGACAGAACAGAGGCTGGTTATACGATGCACCAGCAGGACAGAACAGAGGCTGGTTATACGATGCACCGGCAGGATAGAACAGAGGCTGGTTATACGATGCACCGGCAGGACAGAACAGAGGCTGGTTATACGATGCACCGGCAGGATAGAACAGAGGCTGGTTATACGATGCACCGGCAGGACAGAGGCTGGTTATACGATGCACCGGCAGGATAGAAGAGGCTGGTTATACGATGCACCGGCAGGATAGAACAGAGGCTGGTTATACGATGCACCGGCAGGATAGAAGAGGCTGGTTATACGCTGCACCGGCAGGACAGAACAGAGGCTGGTTATACGATGCACCGGCAGGATAGAACAGAGGCTGGTTATACGATGCACCGGCAGGATAGAACAGAGGCTGGTTATACGATGCACCGGCAGGATAGAAGAGGCTGGTTATACGATGCACCGGCAGGATAGAACAGAGGCTGGTTATACGATGCACCAGCAGAATAGAACAGAGGCTGGTTATACGATGCACCGGCAGGACAGAACAGAGGCTGGTTATACGATGCACCGGCAGGACAGAACAGAGGCTGGTTATACGATGCACGGGCAGGACAGAACAGAGGCTGGTTATACGCTGCACCGGCAGGACAGAGGCTGGTTATACGATGCACCGGCAGGACAGAACAGAGGCTGGTTATACGATGCACGGGCAGGACAGAACAGAGGCTGGTTATACGATGCACCGGCAGGATAGAACAGAGGCTGGTTATACGATGCACCGGCAGGACAGAACAGAGGCTTGGCTGGTTATACGATGCACCGGCAGGGAACGGGGCGTCTGGAATAAATAAATACACATTAAAAACTCCGGACCACCTGTACTCCACACAGAGACACATACAGCTCTCCCTCCATTTGGCAAATCTGACCATAATTCTATTCTCCTGATTCTTGCTCAAATTAAAACAGTAAGCACCAGTAACTAGATCAATAAAATAAAAAGTGGTCAGATGACGCAGATGCTAGGCTGCAGGACTTTTTTGCTACCAGACTGGAATATGTTCTGGGATTCCTCCGATGGCATTGAGGAGTACACCACATCAGTCATTGGCTTCATCAACAAGTGCATTGATGTCGATGTCCCCACAGTGACCGTATGTACATACCCCAACCAGAAGCCATGGATTACAGGCAACATCCGCACTGAGCTATGTTGGGGTGCGTGCTCGGTCCCCTCCTGTACTCTCTGTTCCCTCATGACTGCACGGCCAGGCACGACTCCAACACCATCATTACATTTGCAGATGACACAACAGTGGGAGGCCGGATCACCGACAATGACGAGACAGCCTATAGGGAGGTCAGAGACCTGGCCGTGTGGTGCCAGGACAACAACGTCTCTCTCAACATGATCAAGACAACGGAGATTATTGTGGACTACAGGAAAAAGAGGACCGAGCACACCCCCATTCTCATCGATGGGGCTGCAGTGGAACAGGTTGAGAACTTCAAGTTCCTTCGTGTCCACATCACCAAAAAAATAACATGGTCCAAGCACACCAAGACAGTCATGAATATATATGCCATTTAGCAGACGCTTTTATCCAAAGCGACTTACAGTCATGTGTGCATACATTCTACGTATGGGTGATCCCGGGAATCGAACCCACTACCCTGGCGTTACAAGCGCCATGCTCTACCAACTATGCTACAGAAGGACCTCATGAAGAGGGCACGACAAAACCTATTCCCCATCAGGAGACAAAGGATCTGGCATGGGTCCTCAGATCCTCAAAAGTTTATTCAGCTGCACCATCGAGAGCATCCTGACTGGCTGAATCACTGCCTGGTACGGCAACTGCTCGGCCTCCGACCGCAACGCACTACAGAGGGTTGTGAGTACGGCTCAGTACATCACAGAGGCCAAGCTCCCTGCCATCCAGGACCTCTATACCAGGCGGTGTCAGAGGAAGGCCCTACAAATTGTCAAAGACTCCAGCCACCCTAGTCATAGCCTGTTCTCTCTGATACCGCACGGCCAGCGGTACCAGAGCACCAAGTCTAGGTCCAAGAGGTTTCTAAACTGCTTCTACCCCCAAGCCATAAGACTCCTGAACACCTAATCAAATGGCTACTCAGACTATTTGCATTGCCCCCCCCCCCTCCTTTATACAACTGCTACTCTGTTATCATCTATGCATAGTCACTTTAATAACTTTACCTACCTACACGTACATATTACCTCAACTAACCAGTGCCCCCGCACATTGACTGTCCCGGTACCCCCCGGTACTGTCCCGGTATAGTCTCACTATTGTTATTTTACTGCTGCACTTTAATTACTTGTCACTTATATTTCTTATTTGTATATATTTTTTTAAACTGCATTGTTGGTTAGGGGCTCTTAAGTAAGCATTTCCCTGTAAGGTATTGTAAAGTACTGTTGTATTAGGCTCATGTGACTAATACAATTTGATTTGAGGCTTGGAACCCTGATGACCTAGTATGATGTCATTACATTCAGTTCATCACCTCAGGTCAAATCAGAATAATTTGATCATGAGAATCACTTACCTTGACATGTTCAGAGACATGTTGGTCATACTTGTCTTGGTTTTTGAAGCCTCGGTCACACGGGTCACAGAAATGTGAAAACTCTGGTTCTTTTTTATTTTTCTGCTGGAAAGAAAAGAAAACATTTGAACCCATTACAGTCAAATCAGTCAGTCACCCTGTTGGAGTGTTACACTGTCTAAGATGGGGATGGCCAACTGATGGGGGACACAACAAATCATCATGAGGGGCCACAGTGTGTCTGTGTACCACCATCCATGAAGGGGAGGAGATGGGTTAAAGGAGGATTTTTAAGCCTTGAGACATGGATTGTGTATGTGTGCTTTTCAGAGGGTGAACGGGCAAGACAAAATAGTCAGTGCCAGGCGCACAGGTTGGTGTCAAGAACTGCAACGCTGCCGGGTTTTTCACACTCAACCGTTTCCTGTGTATTTAAAGAACTTTCCACCACCCAACATCTATGGGTAGCATTGGAGTCAACATGGGTCAGCATCCCTGTGGAATGCTTTTGACCAACTGAGGCTGTTCTGAGGGGGGTTGCAACTCAATATTAGAGAAGAGTTCATGTTTTATACACTCGGTGTACTTTGTATCCCTCATTTACTCAAGTGTTATCATTATTTTTGCAGTTACCTGTGTTAATGGTTTGTTTATTGTTTATTCCATGTGTAACTCTCTGTTGTTGTCTGTTCACACTGCTTTGCGTTATCTTGGCCAGGTCTTAGTTGCAAATGAGAACTTGTTCTCAACTGGCCTAGCTGGTTAAATAAAGGTGCAATAAAATAAAAAATATATATCAGAGACCTGGCTTTTGGTTTGATGGTGGATTTACTACCTTTTTCCCAAGGTTGTTGGCACGACCATAGTCCTGCCTTCCGCGTCCACGATGGAAGTTCTGGCCTGTGGGTCAAAGGTCAAAACAACAATATTATGACTTGCCGACCTACTGCTGGGTGCAGTTCAGTCATCACCAATCTGACACTTCTGTTCTGTTAATAATGATGCAGGATCCCCTCTGCCCAGATACTGGTTCAACCCAGACGTGAACCAGCATCTCCTCTGCCCAGATACTGGTTCAACCCAGACGTGAACCAGCATCCCCTCTGCCCAGATACTGGTTCAACCCAGACGTGAACCAGCATCTCCTCTGCCCAGATACTGGTTCAACCCAGACGTGAACCAGCATCTCCTCTGCCCAGATACTGGTTCAACCCAGACGTGAACCAGCATCTCCTCTGCCCAGATACTGGTTCAACCCAGACGTGAACCAGCATCTCCTCTGCCCAGATACTGGTTCAACCCAGACGTGAACCAGCATCTCCTCTGCCCAGATACTGGTTCAACCCAGACGTGAACCAGCATCTCCTCTGCCCAGATACTGGTTCAACCCAGACGTGAACCAGCATCTCCTCTGCCCAGATACTGGTTCAACCCAGACGTGAACCAGCATCTCCTCTGCCCAGATACTGGTTCAACCCAGACGTGAACCAGCATCTCCTCTGGATACTGGTTCAACCCAGACGTGAACCAGCATCTCCTCTGCCCAGATACTGGTTCAACCCAGACGTGAACCAGCATCTCCTCTGCCCAGATACTGGTTCAACCCAGACGTGAACCAGCATCTCCTCTGCCTGGTTCAGATGAACCAGCATCTCCTCTGCCCACTGGTTCAACCCAGACGTGAACCAGCATCTCCTCTGCCCAGATACTGGTTCAACCCAGACGTGAACCAGCATCTCCTCTGCCCAGATACTGGTTCAACCCAGACGTGAACCAGCATCCCCTCTGCCCAGATACTGGTTCAACAGACGTGAACCAGCATCCCCTCTGCCCAGATACTGGTTCAACCCAGACGTGAACCAGCATCCCTCTGCCCAGATACTGGTTCAACCCAGACGTGAACCAGCATCCCTCTCTGGATACTGGTTCAACCCAGACGTGAACCAGCATCCCCTCTGCCCAGATACTGGTTCAACCCAGACGTGAACCAGCATCCCCTCTGCCCAGATACTGGTTCAACCCAGACGTGAACCAGCATCCCCTCTGCCCAGATACTGGTTCAACCCAGACGTGAACCAGCATCTCCTCTGCCCAGATACTGGTTCAACCCAGACGTGAACCAGCATCTCCTCTGCCCAGATACTGGTTCAACCCAGACGTGAACCAGCATCTCCTCTGCCCAGATACTGGTTCAACCCAGACGTGAACCAGCATCTCCTCTGCCCAGATACTGGTTCAACCCAGACGTGAACCAGCATCTCCTCTACTGGTTCCCAGATACTGGTTCAACCCAGACGTGAACCAGCATCTCCTCTGGTTCAACCAACCAGCATCCCTCTGCCCACTGGTTCAACCCAGACGTGAACCAGCATCTCCTCTGCCCAGATACTGGTTCAACCCAGACGTGAACCAGCATCTCCTCTGCCCAGATACTGGTTCAACCCAGACGTGAACCAGCATCTCCTCTGCCCAGATACTGGTTCAACCCAGACGTGAACCAGCATCTCCTCTGCCCAGATACTGGTTCAACCCAGACGTGAACCAGCATCTCCTCTGCCCAGATACTGGTTCAACCCAGACGTGAACCAGCATCTCCTCTGCCCAGATGATATTTACATTACTAGGTAAAGCTCCGCCTTCTCAGTTCACTGGTCACCATGGCAACACCCATCCGTAGCACGCGCTCCAGCAGGTGTATCTCACTGATCATCCCTAAAGCCAACACCTCATTTGGCCGCCTTTCCTTCCAGTTCTCTGCTGCCTGCGACTGGAACGAATTGCAAAAAAATCGCTGAAGTTGGAGACTTTTATCTCCCTCACCAACTTCAAACATCTGCTATCTGAGCAGCTAACCGATCGCTACAGCTGTACATAGTCTATCGGTAAATAGCCCACCCATTTTTACCTATGTAAAGAATTGCTATTTCTTATGCAAGTGACCAGCCTACTGCTATTACATTGCTATAACTGAGACAACGTATTTTCACAGTGAAACATGTTAGGTCCCATACAGGATAGCTTCCACACCCACACACACACATACACACACTAACTGCCGAGGACACACAGATAAGACATACACCCACACATTGTGAGGAAGAGACACAGCCTTGACTTGCAGACACAAGCACACACACACAATCTCCTTCCTAGCCGAACATTGTGTGACTGAGAACGGCCCGACGAGACCCGGAGGAACGACGGACGGCTCAACAGGACCAATCCAAGAAGACAACACCTCAACTGTGGCCAACCAAAAGACCGTGACTTCCAGACTCAACCTACTTTCTGTGCTGTACATAACATGCTTGCAATCTGTTATCGGGGCTTCTTTCTGCTGGTTCCTTGTGAGCCAAATGAATGAGCCCGTATTTACGTGTACCAGATATTCTCACTCTGAATAAACTGTCGCTTGTCGTACAAATTTTACCACCTTGTCTGAATCGATCCTTAACCGGCTCACCCTTCTACATATCCTTTTATCAACACCTACCTCATCCCCATACTGTTTTTATTTATTTACTTTTCTGCTCTTTTGCACAACAATATCTCTACCTGTACATGACCATCTGATCATTTATCACTCCAGTGTTAATCTGCTAAATTGTAATTATTCGCCTACCTCATGCCTTTTGCACACAATGTATATAGACTCCACTTTTTTTCTACTGTGTTATTGACTTGTTAATTGTTTACTCCATGTGTAACTCTTTGTTGTCTGTTCACACTGCTATGCTTTATCTTGGCCAGGTCGCAGTTGCAAATGAGAACTTGTTCTCAACTAGCCTACCTGGTTAAATGAAGGTGAAATAAAAATAAATAAATAAATTACACGGGGCCAAGCTTGGTCAGCCCTACTGACCTACCCCACTAACTGGCGTCATGAGGGTTTACTTCAACAGACCTGATTGGTATAGGTCATAGTAGACCACCAGGGGCTCTCAGCCAGGCACGTGTCAACCTAGGGACCGTGCAAAGAAGCCTCTTTACCAGGCCGCTGCTAGAACCATAACTCTCCTAGTTAGTATAATACTCACCATATGATCCTCTGGGTCGACCTGGTCCGGGGCCGCAGTTCCAGTGTTCTCCCTGGCCGTTGTATCTCCACGGCTCGGACGGTGGCTCGTACCAGTTCCACATACCGGGCTGGAAGTTGCTCGGAGGTGGAAGGAACGTTGGCGGACTCACCATCGAACCCGGAGGAGAGACAAAGTTCGGCGGAGGGTAGCTTCCAAAATCATTCATGATGTAGCTGGCGCCTCTTCTTCAATGTTATGTGGATTCAATTCGTTTGTATAAATGTTTGTCCAGCTACGACCGCGGAGGTATAATAAGAACCGCTACAACACATGTGTGTTTCTGCTCCCGTTGCCGCGTTCACGTGATAGTCGTACTTATGTACACGTGCCGCTTTCAACCAGTCAGCAAGTCGGACATTTCTGAGTTTCCTAGTTCCGACTGGCACATGAACGCCACAATTTTACATCTGCAAAGCGTGTTCCCCAGACTGAACGTCATATCCGCTCGTTTACAAAAACCAAAAACAATTCAATAATATCATTATTTGACAACGATTTAGGCATAATGAAAATATACCATAACTCGTGTAGTTTATGAAAACTAACTAATGTAGAATTATATCTGCCCTATGTACATAGTGATTGTACACTGGTCTCTTTAATAAGATTTACATACCGTTTTACTCACTTTTTATTTTATTTCGCCTTTATTTAACCAGGTAGGCTAGTTGAGAACAAGTTCTCATTTGCAACTGCGACCTGGCCAAGATAAAGCATAGCAGTGTGAACAGACAACACAGAGTTACACATGGAGTAAACAATTAACAAGTCAATAACACAGTAGGAAAAAATAATCTTTATACATTGTGTGCAAAAGGCATGAGGAGGTAGGCAATAAATAGGCCATAGGAGTGAATAATTACAATTGATCAGATTAACACTGGAGTGATAACTGATCAGATGAACATGTGCAGGTAGAGATGCTGGTGTGCAAAAGAGCAGAAAAGTAAATGAAATAAAAACAGTATGGGGATGAGGTAGGTATATTGGGTGGGCTATTTATCGATAGACTATGTACAGCTGCAGCGATCGGTTAGCTGCTCAGATAGCAGATGTTTGAAGTTGGTGAGTGAGATAAAAGTCTCCAACTTCAGAGATTTTTGCAATTCGTTCCAGTCACAGGCAGCAGAGAACTGGAACGAAAGGCGGCCAAATGAGGTGTTGGCTTTAGGGATGATCAGTGAGATACACCTGCTGGAGCGCGTGCTACGGGTGGGTGTTGCCATCGTGACCAGTGAACTGAGAAGGCAGAGCTTTACCTAGCATGGACTTGTAGATGACCTGGAGCCAGTGGGTCTGGCGACGAACATGTAGCGAGGGCCAGCCGACTAGAGCATACAGGTCGCAGTGGTGGGTGGTATAAGGTGCTTTAGTAACAAAACGGATGGCACTGTGATAAACTGCATCCAGTTTGCTGAGTAGAGTATTGGAAGCTATTTTGTAGATGACATCGCCGAAGTCGAGGATCTGTAAGATAGTCAGTTTTACAAGGGTAAGTTTGGCGGCGTGAGTGAAGGAGTCTTTGTTGCGGAATAGAAAGCCGACTCTAGATTTGATTTTGGATTGGAGATGTTTGATATGAGTCTGGAAGGAGAGTTTACAGTCTAGCCAGACACTGTTAGGGTTGCGTAAATTCAAATCTGGTATCAGGATAAATATAAAAATGAGTCACCGATTTTATACTATGTATTTTTTATTAGCTAAGTAATAAATGGCAAATGCAACTTTCGTATATACGGGCTCACTGTAATACCACGCAGGGCAGAACAGGGAACTGACTAGACGTATGTAAACAGTATTCTTTATACTGTGATAGACAGTTCCAACCCGTCTGTTGGCCTATCACAGTAGAGACTGGGCATGGTTTAAACTTGCTCAGCCTATTGCAGGCACTCAGGCGGGTCCCCGCCTCTTGGCGCTTCTGTTGATAGATGTAACTTGCTTGTGAAGAACATCCAGGCTCTCATGCTCCATACCGTTATCTCGCACCTGGCTCCTGTTATCTAACAAAAGAGCGCTTGTTCTCGCAACACCCCCCTCTGAATGTGCCCCCCTCCCAACTCACTGAACAGTTCCTGTCTTCATGCTACTTTTCCATCAGGAGAAAGGCCCATGGCCTTGAAACTGTTAACAATGTTGCATAACACATACATACATCCACACAAGCCAACAGCAGATAATATTCACTGATATATATATGGTAATGGCTATAATGTAAAATACAGGATCCAACAACACCTAGGTACTTAGAGATGTCCACATATTCTAGGTCGGAACCATCCAGGGTGGTGATGCTAGTCGGGCATGCGGGTGCAGGCAGCGAACGGTTGAAAAGCATGCATTTGGTCTTACTAGCGTTTAAGAGCAGTTGGAGGCCAAGGAAGGAGTGTTGTATGGCATTGAAGCTCATTTGGAGGTTAGATAGCACAGTGTCCAAGGAAGGGCCGGAAGTATACAGAATGGTGTCGTCTGCGTAGAGGTGGATCAGGGAATCGCCCGCACGCAGCAAGAGCAACATCATTGATATATACAGAGAAAAGAGTCGGCCCGAGAATTGAACCCTGTGGTACCCCCATAGAGACTGAGGACCGAACAACAGGCCCTCCGATTTGACACATTGAATTCTGAGAAGTAGTTGGTGAACCAGGCGAGGCAGTCATCCGAAAAACCGAGGCTACTGAGTCTAACGATAAGAATATGGTGATTGACAGAGTCGAAAGCCTTGGCCAGGTCGATGAAGACGGCTACACAGTACTGTCTTTTATCGATGGCGGTTATGATATCGTTTAGTACCTTGAGTGTGGCTGAGGTGCACCCTTGACCGGCTCGGAAACCAGATTGCACAGCGGAGAAGGTACGGTGGGATTCGAGATGGTCAGTGATCTGTTTGTTGACTTGGCTTTCGAAGACCTTAGATAGGCAGGGCAGGATGGATATAGGTCTGTAACAGTTTGGGTCCAGGGTGTCTTCCCCTTTGAAGAAGGGGATGACCGTGGCAGCTTTCCAATCCTTGGGGATCTCAGATGATACAAAGGAGAGGTTGAACAGGCTGGTAATAGGGGTTGCAACAAAGGTGGCGGACAGTTTCAGAAATAGAGGATCCAGATTGTCAAGCCCAGCTGATTTGTATGGGTCCAGGTTTTGCAGCTCTTTCAGAACATCTGCTATCTGGATTTGTGTAAAGGAGTAGCTGCGGAGGGGAGAGGGGGGCGGAGCTGTTTGCCGAGGTTGGAGTAGCCAGAAGGAAGGCATGGCCAGCCGTTGAGAAGTTTCATATGTAAATACTGTAATCTAGTCCTGGTTCATAGAGCCCCACTGTAGAGGTGTCATTATACCCATAAAACCTAACGGTCAAAGAGGGAAATGGTTCCAATGGAACGCTTACCCTGGCATTACGTTTTCATAACCATCTAAGTCTCTCTCAGACAAGGTGATTTTTATCAATATATTAGTCTCAATTTACTCTCAGATTCGAAAATACTAATTATCATCAAAACAGACATCATGCAACACTGCAAATGCCTGGAAGCTCCTGCATGTCATCTCTCGCTGAAAACTTTGCTAACAGGTATTGTGTCAATTTAAAATTGTACAAGACAGTTCACAGAATGGTCCATTTAAAAAATGTGGCCAATTTATTATTTACTACATTTAGCTAACATTATATAGTTAATCCAGAGATTCTTACCTTTGCCTTGATTCTGCAGTCTGGTCCAGATCATCGTGATATTTGGGGGGGGGGGGAACTACAGGCGAATATATTGATAAATGTAATCTTTTCCGAGAGAGATTTAGATGGTAATCAAAACGTCACACTAGGGTAAGCCTACAGGAAACACAGCCCTGATTTGAAGTGTTTCGAAAATCCCCTATGGGAAAAATGAATGGTGGAAAAAACTATTGGAACCATTTCCATGTTTGACCACTAGGTTTCATGGGTATTATGACTCAGACTGTGGTACTTTATACAACTACTGCTGTACACACCTTTTCTATTTATATACTGTCCATAATGTATATATATATTTCTGTCTAGGTAGCCTAGTGGTTAATGTTGGGCCAGTAACAGAAATTTCCCGGTTTTGAATACCCAAGCCTCCAAGGTAAAAAAAAGTATGTGCCCTTGAGCAAGGCATTTAACCTTAAATTGCTCAAGGGGCTCCGTACTACCATAGCTGACCCTGTAAAACAACTAACTGGTGTGTGACAGTAAACTTTTATATATAAGTTTTTTATTTTGGATTCATTCCTGGTTTATTTAGGGGGGATTTGCGTGTATCGTTTTGTACTGCAAGGTTTTACTGTATGGAAGGAACATGCACTGTTGGCGCTAGGAACATAAGCGCGATAACAACTGCAAAATACGTGTACGCGGTTCGCGACCAAAATGTTCTCGTCGGATTTGTTTGTCTCCAAATAGTTCTCTCTGCCACTTCTCGCGATGTTAGAGAGAGGACGTACTTCCGGGTGAGGCACACAGATCACCTCGTGGAACACATTCCGGTTGGAACTGCGACTAGCGAAGCCTTTCTAGGATATAAGTTTGTTTCGGGTTTAAACGTGGTGAAAAGGCGTCAGAGATGCTTGTTTTATTTGAAACCGCTGCTGGTTATGCAATATTTAAAGTGAGTATTTAGCTAAAGTTATATTCTAAATTCTAATAATTTTAGATGGGTGCATGACAATTTTCAATCATTGAACCGGGTTCGCGGTGTAGCTAGCTAAATACGTTGTTTTCCTGGAGTAGCTAGATATTGTATTAAAATACAAAGTATTTCAATGTCAAGACCTGTTTAACATTGTTTATAGTACACATGGCTTCTCTATTTAGGTCGTCGTGGTAGTTGTCGCATGCAAACCTTTACCGCAACGAGGCCTTCTCATTCAACACGCTGCAGTTAAGCAACCACGTTGCATGTGGCAAGTTACCTAGATCTGCTGGATATACAGATACTTTGCTACCTTGGACCTGGCTTTAGTAATTATGCAACTATTTGAGCCCGTTCTATTTTCGAAGTTAAATAATTTATTTGTTGCCAATGTTTACCCAACATTTCAAATAGGCTTCTCTTCCAAGTTAGCATAACTGGTGCGTGGTACTTTGGAGGGACCGCGTGCTGACTTTCTTGTCACACATTACTGACGGGTTTTAATGACAACACATGTAAACCGAGTTGAGTTCATGCAATTAATGTATGGTATGCCCGTGTACTTGATAGAACTTTAAACCTTTTTTTGTTTCAGGTCCTCGATGAGTCAAAGCTCCAAGAGGTGGACAGTTTATGGAAGGAGTTCGAAACTCCGGAGAAGGCCAACAAAGTGTGAGTTATGTCCCCATGTCTGGAGAGAGGAGTGTTTAGATTCGAGGGGAATACGTTGTCAATGAACAGTAGTATTACACATTATCAGCATAAGGAACATGTTTCTGGAGTTGACAAATAACATGTCGCCACCATTTCTCCTTCCAGAGTGAAGTTGAAGCACTTTGAGAAATTCCAGGACACAACAGAGGCCTTGGCAGGTAGACAGAATACTTTCACCTCTCCTGTTGCTCACTATAGTTTACCAGTTAGTGCACACGGGCTGTCAGTCAAGGCTTCTGCATGCTTCAGCTAGGTGAACCAACAGTGTGTTTGCATACTAAGCAACAATAGTAGTGTTTGTCCAACTTGAGAAGCCATAGCCAGTATACACTTCCTCAAACTAGTCAGAAATAATTGAAGATGGCTCAAGAAATGTAATTTTTATTTTTACATCTATGTAAGATGTTTGGTGCAGTATTTATGAAGTTTGAAAATGTGCATGGAAAATGAGTATCGTTTAAGTTTTTATTTTATTTTTTTAAGAACATTCTTATGAATGTTCAGGGGGCAGAAAGACAGATTTGTACCGTGTCAGTTCGGGGGTTTGAACTTGCAACCTTTCGGTTACTAGTCCAACGCTCTAACCGCTAGGCTACCCTGCCGCCCCAAACGTCCGGGGAAAACACCTGACCGAACACCAAACAAACACGTTTCTTTTATCTTAAGCACTAACTGTTCCCAACTGTTTGGGATGGGAAGCATGCAGAAGACTTTAGGTGTTCAGCAGTATTCCTCACTACAGCTGAGACCACAGCTAACCTTAACCATCATAACAAACACTGACAGCAGCCGGTTATTGAACTCACCCCCTAACAATGTTGAGTCTATGAATAAATACATATTACTAATGTCCCGTGTCTAAATGTTGGAACTATAACAGTCCTTTGTATATGTAGTGTATGTGGACACCCTGTCAAATTAGTGGATTCGGCTATTTTAGCCACATCCGTTGCTGACAGGTTTATAAAATCGATAACACAGCCATGCAATCTCCATAGACAAACATTGCCGTCAGAGCAGCTCACAGATCACTTCACCTGATCATAGCCCATCTGTAAACAGCTACCTACCTCATCCCCATGCTGTATTTATTTATCATCTAATTGCACATTAATCTTATGCACATCCACCATTCCAGTGTCTAATCGCTATATTGTAATTGCTTTGCCACCATGGCCCATTTATTGCCGTAACTCAAATATAATAATAATATATGCCATTTAGCGGACGCTTTTATCTTATGTGTGCCTCATTCCCGGGACTCCCTGGCGTTACTGAGCTATAACTCCCTTATCTTACCTCATTTCCTTTTCCTGTTGACTGTTTTGTTTATTCCATGTGTAACTCTGTATGTGTCTAATTGCTATGCTTTATCTTGGCCAGGTCACAGTTGCAAATGAGAACTTGTTCTCAACTGGCCTACCTGGTTTAATAGAAGGGAAATATATATATTTTATATTGGCAATAGAATGGCCTTACTGAAGAGCTCAAGTCACTTCCAATGTGGCACAGTCATAGGATGCCTCCATTCCAACAAGTCTGTCTACCACGTTTCTGCCTTACTAGAGTTGTCCCTGTTAACTAAGCGCTGTTATTGTGAAGTGGAAACGTCTAGGAGCAACAACGACTCAGCCGCAATGTGGTAGAGCTCACAGAACTAGACTCCCGAGTGCTGTAGCGTGTACACGTCTCTCCTGTCCTCATGTTGTAACCATATCTCTCCTGTGTCCAGCGGCCACGGCCATGACGGAAGGGAAGATGGGGAAGAGTCTGAAGAAGGTCCTAAAGAAAGTGGTGGCTAAAGAAGCTCATGAACAGCTGGCCATCAGCGACGCTAAGCTGGGGGGCGTCATCAAGGAGAAGTTGAACCTGAGCTGTGTCCACAGCCCTGCGGTGGCAGAGCTGATGAGAGGCATCAGGACACAGATGGAGTCCCTGATCACTGGGCTGCCCCCCCGGGAGATCAGCGCCATGTCTCTGGGACTGGCTCACAGGTAGGGTGGAACACAGACAACGCTTGGTGTTTTGGATTTATTAGGATCCCATTAAATGACGCCAACTAGTCTTATAACAAAAGACATTACAAACACTTTATAATCTACTCACATCAATATGTAGTGTGTGTTGCCGATGATTATATCATGCTGTCTGAAACCTGGTGTGGATTTCCTCAGCATTCGTCACTACCCCTGAGGCAGCACCTCCCTCTGTCGTATTCATAGAAGACCTGAAAGGCTGCTATGGCAGATCCTGACCTGTTTCTGTTTCCTCAGTTTGTCCCGCTACAAGCTGAAGTTCAGCCCTGACAAAGTGGATACCATGATCGTTCAAGCTATCTGTAAGTACCTCCTCTTAGACCAGGGATGGGCATCTTTGATGGGGGTGGGGGCCACAAAAACCTCACGAGGGGCCGCAACACATCTCACATAATTACCCCCCCACCTTGCAATAGCACAACAAAACGCTGACAGGCCAATGAGGTGAGTTCTCTCCCCAGTACAGGGATGTGGGTCCGCGGGCCTACAGGAGGTGGGCCAGTGGAAGCCTGTTGCTCATCCCTGTCTTACTCTGTCCATGTAAAGGGACAACATAAAACAAGGATACTGTTATACAGACAAAGGAAACGCATAAAACACTTGATTATCTGTAGACAGGTGACTAGTATTATGGTCTGTAGACAGGTGTGACTAGTATTATGGTCTGTAGACAGGTGTGACTAGTATTATGGTCTGTAGACAGGTGTGACTAGTATTATGGTCTGTAGACAGGTGTGACTAGAATTATGGTCTGTAGACAGGTGTGACTAGAATTATGGTCTGTAGACAGGTGTGGGCTGTAGACAGGTGTGACTAGTATTATGGGCTGTAGACAGGTGTGACTAGTATTATGGGCTGTAGACAGGTGTGACTAGTATTATGGGCTGTAGACAGGTGTGACTAGTATTATGGGCTGTAGACAGGTGTGACTAGTATTATGGGCTGTAGACAGGTGTGACTAGTATTATGGGCTGTAGACAGGTGTGACTAGTATTATGGGCTGTAGACAGGTGTGACTAGTATTATGGGCTGTAGACAGGTGTGACTAGTGTTTTGATCTGTGCAGCTCTGCTGGATGACCTGGACAAGGAGCTCAACAACTACATCATGCGCTGTAGGGAGTGGTACGGCTGGCACTTCCCTGAGGTGGGGAAGATCATCACTGACAACCTGGCCTACTGCAAGAGTGTCCGGAAGATAGGCGCTCGTACCAACGTGGCAACCACCGACCTGTCTGAGCATCTCCCCGAGGAGGTGGAGGCAGAGGTCAAACTGGCTGCAGAGATCTCCATGGGAACGGAGGTGTCAGAGGAGGACATCGGCAACATCATGCACCTGTGTGACCAGGTGATAGAGATTACAGAGTACCGCACCCAACTGTACGACTATCTGAAGAACAGGATGATGGCTATCGCTCCCAACCTGACTGTCATGGTGGGGGAACTGGTAGGGGCACGGCTCATCTCACACGCTGGTGAGTCATGATCTAACGGCCAATCACACAGCAGGAATCATTCACAACACAAAACAAGCAGTGATTATGATGACTATATGTCACAATCCTGATACCTGATGCTTTTCAGTCACTACCTCATCTGAGCTTGAATTAAAACCTTTTATCTTGACACCTGTAATAGGCAGCTGGAAACGCCCAAACTGCTCCTAAATTCTCTGGTTCTCTCTGACAGGGTCCCTGTTGAACCTGGCCAAGCACCCGGCCTCCACAGTCCAGATCCTGGGAGCAGAGAAGGCCCTGTTCAGAGCCCTGAAGACGCGCAGAGACACGCCCAAATATGGTCTCATCTACCACGCCTCTCTGGTGGGACAGACCTCGGCCAAGAACAAGGGCAAGGTGAGGCTTTTGTTCCAGCCATCACTAGAAGTAGAATGTCTCTCCACACTACAGTACTGTTGTCATGTTCCAGGTGTGATCTAGTTCTAATCAGAATGTCTCTCCACTCTACAGTACTGCTGTCATGTTCCAGGTGTGATCTAGTTCTAATCAGAATGTCTCTCCACTCTACAGTACTGCTGTCATGTTCCAGGTGTGATCTAGTTCTAATCAGAATGTCTCTCCACACTACAGTACTGCTGTCATGTTCCAGGTGTGATCTAGTTCTAATCAGAATGTCTCTCCACTCTACAGTACTGCTGTCATGTTCCAGGTGTGATCTAGTTCTAATCAGAATGTCTCTCCACTCTACAGTACTGTTGTCATGTTCCAGGTGTGATCTAGTTCTAATCAGAATGGCTCTCCACACCACAGTACTGCTGTCATGTTCCAGGTGTGATCTAGTTCTAATCAGAATGTCTCTCCACTCTACAGTACTGTTGTCATGTTCCAGGTGTGATCTAGTTCTAATCAGAATGTCTCTCCACTCTACAGTACTGCTGTCATGTTCCAGGTGTGATCTAGTTCTAATCAGAATGTCTCTCCACTCTACAGTACTGCTGTCATGTTCTAGTCAAGCTCTCAGATCTCTAGGATGCTGGCAGCCAAAGCATCTCTGGTACTGATCCGCTAGTTCTAATCAGATGCCCTGGGAGAGGGTGTGACACTAACGCTGAGATGGGAGTTGAGAACCGTGCTCAGGATGCTGGAGGCCAGTACTGGCGATCCGCCACCTAGAGGAGAAGGGAGTTCTAAGAGGAGAAGGGAGTAGCTCTCTCTCTGCCCCTTACTGCTAGAGGCCCAAAACAACCAGCCCACATGAGATGCCAATCAGTGATGATGATGACTAATGTCAACAGTCCTGAAACTACCTGATGCTTTTCAGTCACTACCTCATCTGAGCTTGCATTAATAACCTCACTGGTGTACGTTGGACGCTAGCGTCCCACCTGGCCAACATCCAGGGAAATGGCAGAGCGCCAAATTCAAAAACAGAAATACTCATTATTTAAAAAATCTGAAAACATACAAGTGTTATACATAGTTTTAAATATGAACTTCTTGTGAATCCAACCACTGTCAGATTTAAAAAAGTCTTTACGGCGAAAGCATACCAATGTGATTATTTGAGAACATCGCCCAGCAGACAAATCATTACAAAACAGTCACCAGCTAAGCAGAGTTACACAAGTCAGAAATAGAGAGAAAATGAATCCCTTACCTTTGATGATCTTCATATGGTTTCACTAAGACTTTCATTTATTCAATAAATCTTCCTTTTGTTCGATAGTCTCTATATCCAAAACCTCCGTTTTGTTTTCTTCAGTAATCCACGGCTCAAACAGTTACAACAGGCAGACAAAATATCCCAATTGTATCCGTCAAGTTCATAGAAACATGTCAAACAATGTTTTATATTCAATCCTCAGGTTGTTTTTAGCCTAAATAATCAATAATATTTCAACCGGACAATGACGTTGTCAATATAAAAGGTAAACCAGAAAGGCTCTCGGGATTGAGCATGAAAAAGCTCTGACACTGTAGGGTCCAGTCATTCAGACTACTCTTACTCCCGCATTTTTCAGAATAAGAAACCTGAAACCATTTATAAATACTGCTGACATCTCGTGGAAGGCATAGGGACTGCATAGCAACAGTCATAAGTCAACGGATACTGTAATGGCATTGTATAGAGAACTATACAACCAAAAATCTACTTCCTGGATGGATTTTTCTCAGGTTTTCGCCTGCCAAATCAGTTCTGCTATACTCAGACATTATTTGAACCACTTTGGAAACTTTTGAGGGTTTTCCATCCAAATCTATGCATATCCTAACTTCTGGGACTGAGTAGCAGGCAGTTTAGTTTGGGCACGCTTTTCATCCAAAATTCCCGAATGTTTCCCCCTACCCCAGTGAAGTTAAACAGTGATATCCTGCTGTTCCCCTACTCTGCTGGTCCCCTACTCTGCTGGTCCCCTACTCTGCTAGTCCCCTACTCTGCTAGTCCCCTACTCTGCTAGTCCCCTACTCTGCTAGTCCCCTACTCTGCTAGTCCCCTACCGTGGTCCCCTACTCTGCTAGTCTCCTACTCTGCTAGTCTCCTACTCTGCTAGTCCCTACTCTGCTAGTCCCCTACTCTGCTAGTCCCCTACTCTGCTAGTCCCCTACTCTGCTAGTCCCCTACTGTGGTCCCCTACTCTGCTGTCCCCTACATGGTCCCCTACTCTGCTGGTCCCCTACCGTTGCTATTCCCCTACTCTGCTGGTCCCCTACTCTGCTAGTCCCCTACTCTGCCCCTAGTCCCCTACTCTGCTGTCCCCTACTCTGCTGGTCCCCTACTCTGCTGGTCCCCTACTGGTGCTGGTCCCCTACCCCTCTGCTGGTCCCCTACTCTGCTGGTCCCCTACTCTGCTGGTCCCCTACTCTGCTGGTCCCCTACTCTGCTGGTCCCCTACTCTGCTGGTCCCCTACTCTGCTGGTCCCCTACTCTGCTGGTCCCCTACTCTGCTGGTCCCCTACTCTGCTGGTCCCCTACTCTGCTGGTCCCCTACTCTGCTGGTCCCCTACTCTGCTGGTCCCCTACTCTGCTGGTCCCCTACTCTGCTAGTCCCCTACTCTGCTAGTCCCCTACTCTGCTAGTCCCCTACTCTGCTAGTCCCCTACTGCTAGTCCCCTACTCTGCTGGTCCCCTACTCTGCTGGTCCCCTACTCTGCTAGTCCCCTACTCTGCTAGTCCCCTACTCTGCTAGTCCCCTACTCTGCTAGTCCCCTACTCTGCTAGTCCCCTACTGCTAGTCCCCTACTCTGCTAGTCCCCTACTCTGCTGGTCCCCTACTCTGCTAGTGGTCCCCTACTCTGCTGGTCCCCTACTCTGCTGGTCCCCTACTCTGCTGGTCCCCTACTCTGCTGGTCCCCTACTCTGCTGGTCCCCTACTCTGCTGGTCCCCTACTCTGTCCCCTACTCTGCTGGTCCCCTACTCTGCTGGTCCCCTACTCTGCTGGTCCCCTACTCTGCTGGTCCCCTACTCTGTCCCCTACTGCTGTCCCCTACTCTGGGTCCCCTACTCTGCTGGTCCCCTACTCTGCTGGTCCCCTACTCTGCTGGTCCCCTACTCTGTCCCCTACTCTGCTGGTCCCCTACTCTGCTGGTCCCCTACTCTGCTGGTCCCCTACTCTGCTGGTCCCCTACTCTGCTGGTCCCCTACTCTGCTGGTCCCCTACTCTGCTGGTCCCCTACTCTGCTGGTCCCCTACTCTGCTGGTCCCCTACTCTGCTGGTCCCCTACTCTGCTGGTCCCCTACTCTGCTGGTCCCCTACTCTGCTGGTCCCCTACTCTGCTGGTCCCCTACTCTGCTGGTCCCCTACCTGCTAGTCCCCTACTGTGGTCCCCTACTGCTGCCCCTACTGTCCCCTACTCTGCTGGTCCCCTACTGCTGGTCCCCTACTGCTGGTCCCCTACTCTGCTGGTCCCCTACTCTGCTGGTCCCCTACTCTGCTGGTCCCCTACTCTGCTGGTCCCCTACTCTGCTGGTCCCCTACTCTGCTGGTCCCCTACTCTGCTGGTCCCCTACTCTGCTGGTCCCCTGCTGGTCCCCTACTGCTGGTCCCCTACTCTGCTGGTCCCCTACTCTGCTGGTCCCCTACTCTGCTGGTCCCCTACTCTGCTGGTCCCCTACTCTGCTAGTCCCCTACTCTGCTAGTCCCCTACTGTGGTCCCCTACTCTGCTAGTCCCCTACTCTGCTGGTCCCCTACTCTGCTAGTCCCCTACTGTGGTCCCCTACTCTGCTAGTCCCCTACTCTGCTTGTCCCCTACTCTGCTGGTCCCCTACTCTGCTAGTCCCCTACTGCTGGTCCCCTACTGCTGGTCCCCTGGTCCCCTACTCTGCTGGTCCCCTACTCTGCTGGTCCCCTACTGCTGGTCCCCTACTCTGCTGTCCCCTACTCTGCTGGTCCCCTACTCTGCTAGTCCCCTACTCTGCTGGTCCCCTACTCTGCTGTCCCCTACTCTGGTCCCCTGGTCCCCTACTCTGCTGGTCCCCTACTCTGCTGGTCCCCTACTCTGCTGGTCCCCTACTCTGCTGGTCCCCTACTCTGCTGGTCCCCTACTCTGCTGGTCCCCTACTCTGCTGGTCCCCTACTCTGCTGGTCCCCTACTCTGCTGGTCCCCTACTCTGCTGGTCCCCTACTCTGCTGGTCCCCTACTCTGCTGGTCCCCTACTCTGCTGGTCCCCTACTCTGCTGGTCCCCTACTGCTGGTCCCCTACTCTGCTGGTCCCCTACTCTGCTAGTCCCCTACTGTGGTCCCCTACTCTGCTGGTCCCCTACTCTGCTAGTCCCCTACTCTGCTGGTCCCCTCTGCTGGTCCCCTTCTCTGCTGGTCCCCTACTCTGCTGGTCCCCTACTCTGCTGGTCCCCTACTCTGCTGGTCCCCTACTCTGCTGGTCCCCTACTCTGCTGGTCCCCTACTCTGCTGGTCCCCTACTCTGCTGGTCCCCTACTCTGCTAGTCCCCTACTCTGCTGGTCCCCTACTCTGCTGGTCCCCTACTCTGCTGGTCCCCTACTCTGCTGGTCCCCTACTCTGCTAGTCCCCTACTGTGGTCCCCTACTCTGCTAGTCCCCTACTCATCTCCTACTCTACCGGTCCCCTAATATTGTGCTGACCCTGGTTTATCCCTTCAGATCAGAAGAATCAGTGGAACAGGCAAAGCCATGGCGAAGTCTGACTGAGTCCCCTGGAAACTACTGCTGTCTTGGTAACTAACCTGTCTGCTGGTCCCTGGTAACTAACCTCTGTCTGGTCTCTCTGGTAACTAACCTTCTGTCGTCCTCTGGTAACTAACCTTCTGTAACTGGTCTCTCTGGTAACTGAACCGCTGTCTGGTCCTCTGGTAACTACCTTCTGTCTGGTCTCCTGGTAACTGACCGACCTCTGTCTGGTCCCTGGTAACTGAACCTGTCTGTCGCGTCTCTCTGGTAACTGAACCGACTGTCTGGTAACTGAACCGTCCCTCTGGTAACTGAACCTTCTGTCGGTCCCTGGTAACTGACCTCTGCTGGTCCCTGGTAACTGAACCGACTTCTGTCTGCGTCTCTCTGGTAACTGAACCTGACTGTCGCGTCTCTCTGGTAACTGAACCTTCTGTCGCGTCCCTGGTAACTGACCTTCTGTCTGCGTCTCTCTGGTAACTGACCTGTCTGCGTCCCCTGGTAACTGAACCTGCTGTCCGTCTCTGGTAACTGAACCGACTGTCTCTGGTAACTGAACCGACTGTCGCGTCTCTCTGGTAACTGAACCGACTGTCGCGTCTCTCTGGTAACTGAACCGACTGTCGCGTCTCTGGTAACTGACCTACTGTCGCGTCTCTCTGGTAACTGACCGACTGTCGCGTCTCTCTGGTAACTGAACCTGTCGCGTCCTCTGGTAACTAACCTTCTGTCGCGTCTCTGGTAACTGACCTTCTGTCGCGTCTCTCTGGTAACTGAACCTCTGTCGCGTCTCTCTGGTAACTGAACTTCTGTCTGCGTCTCTGGTAACTGACCTCTGCTGGTCCCTGGTAACTGAACCGACTGTCTGCGTCTCTGGTAACTGAACTGACTGACTGTCGCGTCTCTCTGGTAACTGACCGACTGTCGCGTCTCTCTGGTAACTGAACCGCTGTCGCGTCTCTCTGGTAACTGACCGACTGTCGCGTCTCTCTGGTAACTGGTAACTGAACCGCTGTCGCGTCTCTCTGGTAACTGAACCGACTGTCGCGTCTGGTAACTAACCGCCTGTCCCTCTCTGGTAACTGAACCGACTGTCGCGTCTCTCTGGTAACTGAACTGCTGTCGCGTCTCTCTGGTAACTGAACCGACTGTCGCGTCTCTCTGGTAACTGAACCGTCTGTCGCGTCTCTGGTAACTGAACCGTCTGTCGCGTCTCTCTGGTAACTGAACCGTCTGTCGCGTCTCTCTGGTAACTGAACCGACTGTCGCGTCTCTCTGGTAACTGACCGACTGTCTGGTCTCTCTGGTAACTGACCGCTGTCCGTCTCTCTGACCGCCTGTCGCGTCTCTGGTAACTGACCGACTGTCGCGTCTCTCTGGTAACTGAACCGACTGTCGCGTCTCTGGTAACTGAACCGCCGTCTGTCGTCGTCTCTGGTAACTGAACCGCTGTCGCGTCTCTGGTAACTGAACCGCTGTCGCGTCTCTGGTAACTGACCGCTGTCGCGTCTCTGGTAACTGAACCGCTGTCGCGTCTCTGGTAACTGGTGTCTGCTGGTAACTGAACCGTCTCTCTGGTAACTGAACCGACTGTCGCGTCTCTCTGGTAACTGAACCGCCTGTCGCGTCTCTCTGGTAACTGAACCGCCTGTCGCGTCTCTCTGGTAACTGAACCGTCTCTGGTAACTGTGACCGCGTCTCTCTGGTAACTAACCGTCTGTCGCGTCTCTCTGGTAACTAACCGTCTGTCGCGTCTCTCTGGTAACGACGCCGTCTGTCGCGTCTCTCTGGTAACGACGCCGTCTGTCGCGTCTCTCTGGTAACGACGCCGTCTGTCGCGTCTCTCTGGTAACGACGCCGTCTGTCGCGTCTCTCTGGTAACGACGCCGTCTGTCGCGTCTCTCTGGTAACGACGCCGTCTGTCGCGTCTCTCTGGTAACGACGCCGTCTGTCGCGTCTCTCTGGTAACGACGCCGTCTGTCGCGTCTCTCTGGTAACGTCGCCGTCTGTCGCGTCTCTGGTAACTGAACCTTCTGTCGCGTCTCTCTGGTAACTGAACCGCCTGTCGCGTCTCTCTGGTAACTGAACCGTCTGTCGCGTCTCTGGTAACTGAACCTGTCGCGTCTCTGGTAACTGAACCGTCTCTCTGGTAACTGAACCTTCTGTCGCGTCTCTCTGTAACTGAACCGACTGTCGCGTCTCTCTGGTAACTGAACCTTCTGTCGCGTCTCTCTGGTAACTGAACCTTCTGTCGCGTCTCTCTGGTAACTGAACCTTCTGTCGCGTCTCTCTGGTAACTGAACCTTCTGTCGCGTCTCTCTGGTAACTGAACCTTCTGTCGCGTCTCTGCGTAACTCTCTCTGGTAACGAACCGCCTGTCTCTCTGGTAACTGAACCGTGTCGCGTCTCTGGTAACTGAACCGCCTGTCGCGTCTCTGGTAACTGAACCGTCTGTCGCGTCTCTGGTAACTGAACCTGTCGCGTGGTAACGAACCGTGTCGCGTCTCTGGTAACTGAACCGACTGTCGCGTCTCTGGTAACTGAACCGCCTGTCGCGTCTCTGGTAACTGAACCGACTGTCGCGTCTCTGGTAACTGAACCGACTGTCGCGCTCTCTGGTAACTGAACCGCCGACTCTGTCGCGTCTCTCTGGTAACGAACGACCTCTCTCTGGTAACTGAACCGACTGTCGCGTCTCTGGTAACTGACCGACTGTCGCGTCTCTGGTAACTGAACCTTCTGTCGCGTCTCTCTGGTAACTGAACCTTCTGTCGCGTCTCTGGTAACTGAACCTGTCTGTCTCTGGTAACTGAACGACTGTCGCGTCTCTGGTAACTGAACCTTCTGTCGCGTCTCTCTGGTAACTGAACCTTCTGTCGCGTCTCTGGTAACTGAACCTTCTGTCGCGTCTCTCTGGTAACTGAACCTTCTGTCGCGTCTCTCTGGTAACTGAACCTCTCTGTCGCGCCTCTCTGGTAACTGAACCGACTGTCGCGTCTCTGGTAACTGAACCGACTGTCGCGTCTCTCTGGTAACTGAACCGCCTGTCGCGTCTGGTAACTGAACCGCCTGTCGCGTCTCTGGTAACTGAACCGCCTGTCGACTCTGTAACTGAACCGCCTCTCTGGTAACTGACCGCCTGTCGCGTCTCTGGTAACTGACCGACTGTCGCGTCTCTGGTAACTGAAGACCGCCTGTCGCGTCTCTGGTAACTGAACCTTCTGTCTGGTAACTGAACGTCTCTCTGGTAACTGAACCGACTGTCGCGTCTCTGGTAACTGAACCGACTGTCTGGTAACTCAACTGTCGTCTCTGGTAACTGACCGACTGTCGCGTCTCTGGTAACTGAACCGACCTGTCGCGTCTCTGGTAACTGAACCGCGTCCGCCTGTCGTCTCTGGTAACTGAACCTTCTGGTAACGACGTCTGTCTCTCTGGTAACTGAACCTGTCGCGTCTCTGGTAACTGAACCGTCTGTCGCGTCTCTGGTAACTGAACCGACCGCGTCTCTGGTAACGCGTCTGTCGCGTCTCTGGTAACTGAACCGACTGTCTCTGGTAACTGACCGTCTCTCTCTGGTAACTGAACCGACTGTCGCGTCTCTGGTAACTGACCGTCTGTCGCGTCTCTGACTAACTGTAACTGACCGACTGTCGCGTCTCTGGTAACTGAACCGCCTGTCGCGTCTCTGGTAACTGTGACCGTCTGTCGCGTCTCTGGTAACTGAACCGCCTGTCGCGCTCTGGTAACCCGACTGTCGCGTCTCTGGTAACTGAACCGCCTGTCGCGTCTCTGGTCTGGTGTGAACCGCCTGTCGCGTCTCTGGTAACTGACCGTCTCGCGTCTCTGGTAACTGTGACCGCCTGTCGCGTCTCTGGTAACTGACCCGCCTGTCGCGTCTCTGGTAACTGACCGCCTGTCGCGTCTCTCTGGTAACTGACCCGTCTGTCGCGTCTGGTAACTCCGCCTGTCGTAACTGACCGCCTGTCTGTCGCGTCTCTCTGGTAACTGACCGTCTGTCGCGTCTCTCTGGTCTGGTAACTGAACCGCCTGTCGCGTCTCTGGTAACTGAACCGCCTGTCGCGTCTCTGGTAACTGACCGCCTGTCGCGTCTCTGTCGCGTCTCTGGTAACCGAACTGGCGTCTCTGGTAACTGACCGTCTGTCGCGTCTCTGGAACTGACCGCCTGTCGCGTCTCTGGTAACTGAACCGCCTGTCGCGTCTCTCTGGTAACTGACCGCCTGTCGCGTCTCTGGTAACTGACCGTCTGTCGCGTCTCTCTGGTAACTGACCGCCTGTCTGGTAACTCCGCGTCTCTGGTAACTGAACCGCCTGTCGCGTCTCTGGTAACGACGCCGTCTGTCGCGTCTCTGGTAACGACGCCGTCTGTCGCGTCTCTGGTAACTGAATGAATTATTAAATTGTAAATAGTTGGCGTCTCTGTCGCCGCTGTCGCGTCTCTGGTAACTGAGTGTCGCGTCTCTGGTAACGACGCCGTCTGTCGCGTCTCTGGTAACGACGCCGTCTGTCGCGTCTCTGGTAACTGTAACTGAAATGCATGTCGCGTCTCTGGTAACGGACCGTCTGTCGCGTCTCTCTGGTAACGACGCCGTCTGTCGCGTCTCTCTGGTAACGACGCCGTCTGTCGCGTCTCTCTGGTAACACCGACGCCGTCTGTCGCGTCTCTCTGGTAACGACGCCGTCTGTCCCCGACAACAAGTCTTGGTCGTGTCTTTGGCATAATTAAAACTGACTTATTTATCAAATAACTCTAATTATTATTATGTAATTAAACTGATTAATCATGTAACTGTAATTAACTAGGAAGTCAGGGCACCAAGTAAAATATTCAGATTACAACGTTATAATTTCCCTAATAACTTTCAGAAATATAATATCTGATCACATAGTCTTCTGATTAATGAATTATTTACCTCACATTAGTCTCATTCCAAACGTCGTAAATTGTTGATTATCTGCACGAACACAGTCTTCACTGAGTCATCCATCAATTGCTATGGTCTTAAAATAATTTATTTACTAAGTAATTCACAGGAATGCGTCACACAAACAAAATAGATATATTTCCAAAGAAATTATACAAGGTATGTGCCAAGTGGTTTTCCACTTTAATTTTGAGTGTGACTCAAATCCAGACCTCCATGGTTTGATCAATTTGATTTCCATTGATAATTTGTGTGATTTGTCAGCACATTCAACAATGTAAAGAAAAAAGTATTTAATAAGAATATTTCATTCATTCAGATCTAGGATGTGTTATTTTAGTGTTCCCTTTATTTTTTTGAGCAGTATATTTACAAAGGAGGATGTGCCCTAATGGCAGCTTGTTAGACAGTGATAATTATAACAATTGAAATGCTAATCCTTCACATATGAACGCTCATTCGGGAACAGTTGCAATCAATATATATATTTACGCTCAGTGTGTCGTCGGTATCTCTGTTGAAACGTTTGTTTCTGTTGGAGAGTTTGTCCGCTCTCTGTCGTGGTTAGAATGGCTGGTTCAGTGACATTCATTCATGTCGTTATAGGATAGATATTTTGGCTGTTGGTTTTCGCGTTCAATGATACCGAATTCCTACCTGCAGACTAGTAATTAATATCAAAGACTTGTTCTATTCTGTCAGTATCGATAGTCTTAAGAGTTTAACCACGTGGTATGGTTAAAAGATTCAGCCATCTACTCAAACCTGGGCCCTCTTGTGGTAAGCTGGTCTGCAACCTTTAGCTGGTCTGCAACCTTTAGCCATCTTGTAATTGAGGTGAGCTGGTCTGGTGATAGAAAACCCGGGTTTTATTCGGAAGAGCAGAAAAGGGCCTGTCCCAGGACACCAGACCATAACTGTGCTCAAAGGGAATTGGAGTTTCCTTCATTAAACAGTCCAAAATTACATTACACAATTTCACAAAGAGTATCATCCTCTTTCATCTTATATAACAATTAGCCTCATATCAGAAGCTATTGTATAAACATTTATGGTAATGTGGCCATATTGTCACCCATGAGTTTAACAAAATATTACCCAACGGACCAGTTCGTAGCTGGATTCTTCACTGGTCTTTTATACATTCTCCAGAACATAAATGTTGTTCGGTTTTCCAGTTCTGTGAGGTGGAAGAAATCCCTTTGTTCTCTCTATGAAAACTCACTCTCTATATACTGTGGCCATGAGGAGATAATCTCCTGGAATTTACCACCTCTCTGACCACAGCAGCCTGGTTTTAGGAGACAGAGGGTGTTCGCTGTACCCAAAGAGGGTCATGACAACCGATAGTTGTCGGTTCTTTTGACCAAGGACTGGTTAAAAATGTAAAATGTGTCTTTTTTTTCACGGACATCGTTTGTTGGAGTCAAATCAACTACATGCGCTAAGCTCCCGAACCCCATGTGTGCTAAGCTCCTCCCTGTTAGATGAAATAATACATAAATGACTGGAGGGAGCCCGAGATCAAGATGTTAACCTGACCATCCTCTGGTCCTGCTGGCTTTCTCTGATTCTGGCATTACTCTCCTGAAGGTGGTGGTAAATGGGCAACACGAGGAGTCTGCAACCTTTCATGTGGATTTTATCTTAGGCTGTCATTTCTACTGATCTGCAGTTATCTCTTTCATATGCACCTTTTTGGTTAAATAAAATGTATTTTCAATCATAAAATATCCTGAAATTATCATATGAATCACACATGGCCTGTGCATTGAACTAGAAGCTTTGTATCAACTTGGTCTGGGGGGAGGCCCTATGTATCAACTTGGTCTGGGGGGAGGCCCTATGTATCTACTTGGTCTGGGGGAGGCCCTATGTATCTACTTGGTCTGGGGGGCCCTATGTATCTACTTGGTCTGGGGGGGGGCCCTATGTATCAACTTGGTCTGGGGGAGGCCCTATGTATCAACTTGGTCTGGGGGAGGCCCTATGTATCTACTTGGTCTGGGGGGAGGCCCTATGTATCTACTTGGTCTGGGGGGAGGCCCTATGTATCTACTTGGTCTGGGGGAGGCCCTATGTATCAACTTGGTCTGGGGGAGGCCCTATGCTCTAACTTGGTCTGGGGGAGGCCCTATGTATCAACTCTCTGGTCTGGGGGAGGCCCTATTGATCTACTTCTGGCCTGGGGGGGGGAGGCCCTATGTATCAACTTGGTCTGGGGGAGGCCCTATGTATCAACTTGGTCTGGGGGAGGCCCTATGTATCTACTTGGTCTGGGGGGGAGGCCCTATGTATCAACTTGGTCTGGGGGGCCCTATGCTCGCAACTTGGTCTGGGGGAGGCCCTATGTATCAACTTGGTCTGGGGGAGGCCCTATGATCTACTTGGCCTGGGGGAGGCCCTATGTATCTACTTGGTCTGGGGGAGGCCCTATGTATCAACTTGGTCTGGGGGGGGGCCCTATGCTCGCAACTTGGTCTGGGGGAGGCCCCATGTATCAACTTGGTCTGGGGGGGCCCTGGTATCACTTGGTCCATGTATCAACTTGGTCTGGCAGGGGGGGGCATATGCTGGTCAACTTGGTCTGGGGGGCTATATGCTCGCAACTTGGTCTGGGGGAGGCCCTATGCTCGCAACTTGGTCTGGGGTGGGAGGCCCTATGCTCGCAACTTGGTCTGGGGGGGGGAGGCCATATGCTCGCAACTTGGTCTGGGGGGGGGCCCTATGCTATCAACTTGGTCTGGGGAGGCCCTATGCCCTTGGTGGGGGAGGCCCTATGCAACTTGGTCTGGGGGCCCTATGCTCGCAACTTGGTCTGGGGGAGGCCCTATGCTCGCAACTTGGTCTGGGGGGGCTCTACCTATGCTCGCAACTTGGTCTGGGGGGCTCTGGGGGACCTATGCTCAACTTGGTCTGGGGGGCCCTATGCTCGCAACTTGGTCTGGGGGGGAGGCCCTATGCTCGCAACTTGGTCTGGGGGGCCCTATGCTCGCAACTTGGTCTGGGGGGCCCTATCTCGCAACTTGGTCTGGGGGGGAGGCACTACCTATGCTCGCAACTTGGTCTGGGGGGCCCTATGCTCGCAACTTGGTCTGGGAGGGGGGCATGCTTGTAATATTTTATAAAATATTCTGTGCCCTGTTTCCCCCGCCAGTGAGCTCGGGACAGACAGCTGTAGGCTATTTGATCAAGAGATGGGAAGTAATCAGGTAGCCCTATTTTATGACGTTTCCATTGGATCCGAGCATGACATGAGTGGTCAAAATGACACCATGGAGAGCTGGGAATATTTTTCAAATACATCGAACTGTCGGCTAATTACCAACTGTGCTGTTAACTACGGTCCTTCTGTAGCTCAGTTGGTAGAGCATGGCGCTTGTAACGCCAGGGTAGTGGGTTCGATTCCCGGGACCACCCATACGTAGAATGTATGCACACATGACTGTAAGTCGCTTTGGATAAAAGCGTCAGCTAAATGGCATATATTATTATATTATATATTAACTAACGTTCTGTCATGTCTCCGTAGTGACGTGAAGGTGTACGACCCCTCCGGAGACTCCACCCTCCCCTCTGTTTCCAAGAAGAGGAAGTTTGAGGAGGTGGAGGAGGAAGAGGTGGCCACACCGGTGACAGTCAAAACCAAGAAACCCAAGAAAGAACCTGTGGAAGGTCAGTTGATGAACTCTTAGCCATAATCCTGTTGTATAACACAACCCATAACATGATACCATAATACACCATCCATCCTGTTATATAACACAACCCATAATACACCATCCATCCTGTTATATAACACAACCCATAACATGATACCATAATACACCATCCATCCTGTTCTATAATACACCATCCATCCTGTTCTATAACACAACCCATAATACACCATCCATCCTGTTATATAACACAACCCATAATACACCATCCATCCTGTTATATAACACAACCCATAATACACCATCCATCCTGTTATATAACACAACCCATAATACACCATCCATCCTGTTATATAACACAACCCATAATACACCATCCATCCTGTTATATAACACAACCCATAATACACCATCCATCCTGTTATATAACAACCCATAATACACCATCCATCCTGTTATATAACACAACCCATAATACACCATCCATCCTGTTATATAACACAACCCATAATACACCATCCATCCTGTTATATAACACAACCCATAATACACCATCCATCCTGTTATATAACACAACCCATAATACACCATCCATCCTGTTATATAATACACCATCCATCCTGTTATATAACACAACCCATAATACACCATCCATCCTGTTATATAATACACCATCCATCCTGTTATATAACACACCATCCATCCTGTTATATAACACACCATCCATCCTGTTATATAATACACCATCCATCCTGTTATATAATACACCATCCATCCTGTTATATAATACACCATCCATCCTGTTATATAATACACCATCCATCCTGTTATATAATACACCATCCACCCTGTTATATAACACACCATCCCTCCTGTTATATAACACACCATCCATCCTGTTATATAACACACCATCCATCCTGTTATATAACACACCATCCATCCTGTTATATAACACACCATCCATCCTGTTATATAACACACCATCCATCCTGTTATATAACACACCATCCATCCTGTTATATAACACACCATCCATCCTGTTATATAACACACCATCCATCCTGTTATATAACACACCATCCATCCTGTTATATAACACACCATCCATCCTGTTATATAATACACCATCCATCCTGTTATATAACACAACCCATAATACACCATCCATCCTGTTATATAACACACCATCCATCCTGTTATATAACACAACCCATAATACACCATCCATCCTGTTATATAACACAACCCATAATACACCATCCATCCTGTTATATAACACAACCCATAATACACCATCCATCCTGTTATATAACACAACCCATAATACACCATCCATCCTGTTATATAACACAACCCATATCCATCCTGTTATAACACCATCCATCCTGTTATATAACACAACCCATAATACACCATCCTGTTATATAACACACCACACCATCCATCCTGTTATATAACACACCATCCATCCTGTTATATAACACAACCCATAATACACCATCCATCCTGTTATATAATACACCATCCATCCTGTTATATAACACACCATAATACACCATCCATCCTGTTATAAACACAACCTGTTATAATACCATCCTGTTATATCCCATCCTGTTATATAACACAACCCATAATACACCATCCATCCTGTTATATAATACACCATCCATCCTGTTATATAACAACCCCATCCTGTTAATACACCATCCATCCTGTTATATAACACAACCCATAATACACCATCCATCCTGTTATTTAACACAACCCATAATACACCATCCATCCTGTTATATAATACACCATCCATCCTGTTATATAACACAACCCATAATACACCATCCATCCTGTTATATAATACACCATCCATCCTGTTATATAACACACCATCCATCCTGTTATATAACACAACCCATAATACTCCATCCTGTTATATAACACACCATCCATCCTGTTATATAACACAACCCATAATCCTGTTATATACACCATCCATCCTGTTATATAACACACCATCCATCCTGTTATATAACACACCATCCATCCTGTTATATAACACAACCCATAATACACCATCCATCCTGTTATATAACACACCATCCATCCTATATAACACAACATCCATCCATCCTGTTATATAACACAACCCATAATACACCATCCATCCTGTTATATAACACACCATCCATCCTCCTGTTATATAACATACACCATCCATCCTGTTATATAACACAACCCATAATACATCCTGTTATATAACACAACCCATAATACACCATCCATCCTGTTATATAACAACCCATAATACACCATCCATCCTGTTATATAACACACCATCCATCCTGTTATATAACACAACCCATAATACACATCCATCCTGTTATATAACATGAGACCATCCATCCTGTTCTCACAACCGTAATACTCCATTATATAACACGGTGCTTTCTGTTTTCATTCAGAACCAGAGGCTTCAACGGCAGCAGAAGAAACTCCATCCTGAAGAAAAAGAAGTCTAAGAAAGCCGAGGAGGAGGCCATCCTGTTAAATAAGAGGAGGCGACCATCCATCCCACAGAGGAAGTACGTAGCTGATGGGGACATGCCTCCAGAATATATACATTCCTGCTCATCTAAGCTGTTCTGCCTGAACCAACATACTAATTTGTTATTTCTTGTGATTTACAGTCACAAAGAAGAAGAAAAAGAAGAAAAAGGTCAAGGAGGAAGAGGGAGATTAATCTGGTTATAAGAAACTGTATTATATTAGAACTTTTAGTTGTCGTTGTCCATCTACCAGGGCCAGACTGACTCGTGTATCTGACCGTTTAAAGACTAGAGAACTGGAGACGGAGGTTATTTCAGAATGACCAGCAGCTCATCTGTTATGAGACTTGATGTTGGTGTATAAATCCTCCTGTGGATTTGAGTTTCAGATGAACCTTTAGTTTACTGTAACCTTATTATTACTAATCAACTAAAGACCCAATAGACTGTCTACAATATCAATGTCCATGTTAAAACACTTCCTTCCTCCACTGGTTTAACGATGTGCCTTTTTTAAAGATGGGTTTTATCTGCTGTGTTTGTCCATAAGTGATTAAATCCATTTTCTCAGTCAGCGGTATTTCCTTTCATTCCATCTATGGTTGATTCAGACCCCTTGACTTTGTCCACCTTTTGTTACGTTACAGCCTTATTCTAACATGATTCAATAGTTTTTTCCCATCAATTTACACACGATACCCCCCAAATGACAAAGCTAAACAAGTTTAGAAATGTGTGTACATTTATTCAAAATACAAAACTAACATATCGTATTTAGTCACTTCACCCCTTCCTACATGTGCAAATTATTACTAACTAACCTGTACCCCAGCTCACACTGATAATATCAATCCATACCGGTACCCCTGTATATAGACTCCACACTGACTCGGTACCAGTACCCCTGAATATGGACTCCACTCTGCCAGTGTTTGTCCATAACACTGACTCGGTACCAGTACCCCCTGTATATAACCTCCACACTGACTCGATTACCAGTACCCCTGTATATAGACCCACCTCCACACTGACTCGGTACCTGTACCCCTGTATATAGACTCCACACTGACTCGGTACCAGTACCCCTGTATATAGACTCCACACTGACTCGGTACCATACCCCTGTATATAACCTCCACACTGACTCGGTACCAGTACCCCCTGTATATAGACTCCACACTGACTCGGTACCAGTACCCCCTGTATATAGACTCCACACTGACTCGGTACCAGTACCCCTGTATATAGACTCCACACTGACTCTGTACCAGTACCCCCTGTATATAGACTCCACACTGACTCGGTACCAGTACCCCCTGTATATAGACTCCACACTGACTCGTACCCCCTGTATATAGACTCCACACTGACTCGGTACCAGTACCCCTGTATATAGACTCCACACTGACTCTGTACCAGTACCCCCTGTATATAGACTCCACACTGACTCGGTACCAGTACCCCCTGTATATAGACTCCACACTGACTCTGTACCAGTACCCCCTGTATATAGACTCCACACTGACTCGGTACCAGTACCCCCTGTATATAGACTCCACACTGACTCGGTACCAGTACCCCCTGTATATAGACTCCACACTGACTCGGTACCAGTACCCCCTGTATATAGACTCCACACTGACTCTGTACCAGTACCCCCTGTATATAGACTCCACACTGACACTGTACCAGTACCCCCTGTATATAACCTCCACACTGACTCGGTACCCCCCTGTATATAGACTCCACACTGACCGGTACCCCTGTAGTACCCCTGTATATAGACTCCACACTGACACTGTACCAGTACCCCCTGTATATAGACTCCACACTGACTCGGTACCAGTACCCCCTGTATATAGCCTCCACACTGACTCGGTACCAGTACCCCCTGTATATAGACTCCACACTGACTCTGTACCGGTACCCCTGTAAATAGACTCCACACTGACTCTGTACCGGTACCCCCTGTATATAGACTCCACACTGACTCGGTACCAGTACCCCTGTATATAGACTCCACATTGACTCTGTACCGGTACCCCTGTATATAGACTCCACACTGACTCGGTACCAGTACCCCCTGTATATAGACTCCACACTGACTCGGTACCAGTACCCCCTGTATATAGACTCCACACTGACTCTGTACCGGTACCTCCTGTATATAGACTCCACACTGACTCTGTACCGGTACCCCTGTATATAGACTCCACACTGACTCGGTACCAGTACCCCTGTATATAGACTCCACACTGACTCGTACCATTACCCCTGTATATAGACCCCTGTATATAGACTCCACACTGACTCGGTACCAGTACCCCTGTATATAGACTCCACACTGACTCTGTACCAGTACCCCTGTATATAGACTCCACACTGACTCGGTACCAGTACCCCCTGTATATAGACTCCACACTGACTCGGTACCAGTACCCCCTGTATATAGACTCCACACTGACTCGGTACCAGTACCCCCTGTATATAGACTCCACACTGACACTGTACCAGTACCCCCTGTATATAGACTCCACACTGACTCTGTACCGGTACCCCCTGTAAATAGACTCCACACTGACTCGGTACCAGTACCCCCTGTATATAGACTCCACACTGACTCTGTACCGGTACCCCCTGTAAATAGACTCCACACTGACTCGGTACCCCCTGTATATAGACTCCACACTGACTCGGTACCAGTACCCCCTGTATATAGACTCCACATTGACTCTGTACCGGTACCCCCTGTATATAGACTCCACACTGACTCGGTACCCCCTGTATATAGACTCCACACTGACTCGGTACCAGTACCCCCTGTATATAGACTCCACACTGACTCTGTACCGGTACCTCCTGTATATAGCCTCCACATTGACTCTGTACCGGTACCCCCTGTATATAGCCTCCACACTGACTCGGTACCAGTACCCCCTGTATATAGACTCCACATTGACTCGGTACCATTACCCCCTGTATATAGACTCCACACTGACTCGGTACCAGTACCCCCTGTATATAGACTCCACACTGACTCTGTACCGGTACCCCCTGTATATAGACTCCACATTGACTCTGTACCGGTACCCCCTGTATATAGCCTCCACACTGACTCGGTACCAGTACCCCCTGTATATAGACTCCACATTGACTCGGTACCATTACCCCCTGTATATAGACTCCACACTGACTCGGTACCATTACCCCCTGTATATAGACTCCACACTGACACTGTACCAGTACCCCCTGTATATAGACTCCACACTGACTCTGTACCGGTACCCCCTGTATATAGACTCCACACTGACTCTGTACCAGTACCCCCTGTATATAGCCTCCACACTGACTCGGTACCAGTACCCCCTGTATATAGCCTCCACACTGACTCGGTACCAGTACCCCCTGTATATAGACTCCACACTGACTCGGTACCAGTACCCCCTGTATATAGCCTCCACATTGACTCTGTACCGGTACCCCCTGTATATAGACTCCACACTGACTCGGTACCGGTACCCCCTGTATATAGCCTCCACACTGACTCTGTACCGGTACCCCCTGTATATAGACTCCACACTGACTCGGTACCCCCTGTATATAGACTCCACACTGACTCGGTACCAGTACCCCCTGTATATAGACTCCACACTGACTCGGTACCAGTACCCCCTGTATATAGACTCCACACTGACTCGGTACCAGTACCCCCTGTATATAGACTCCACACTGACTCGGTACCGGTACCCCCTGTATATAGACTCCACACTGACTCGGTACCGGTACCCCCTGTATATAGACTCCACACTGACTCGGTACCGGTACCCCTGTATATAGACTCCACACTGACTCGGTACCCCCCTGTATATAGACTCCACACTGACTCGGTACCGGTACCCCCTGTATATAGACTCCACACTGACTGGTACCTGTACCCCTGTATATAGACTCCACACTGACTCGGTACCAGTACCCCTGTATATAGACTCCACACTGACTCGGTACCTGTACCCCTGTATATAGACTCCACACTGACTCGGTACCAGTACCCCTGTATATAGACTCCACACTGACTCGGTACCAGTACCCCTGTATATAGACTCCACACTGACTCGGTACCTGTACCCCTGTATATAGACTCCACACTGACTCGGTACCAGTACCCCTGTATATAGACTCCACACTGACTCGGTACCACACCCCTGTATATAGACTCCACACTGACTCGGTACCTGTACCCCCTGTATATAGACTCCACACTGACTCGGTACCGTACCCCTGTATATAGACTCCACACCCCTGACTCGGTACCAGTACCCCTGTATATAGACTCCACACTGACTCGGTACCAGTACCCCTGTATATAGACTCCACACTGACTCGGTACCAGTACCCCCTGTATATAGACTCCACACTGACACACTGACCCCTGTATATAGACTCCACACTGACTCGGTACCTGTACCCCTGTATATAGACTCCACACTGACTCGGTACCTGTACCCCTGTATATAGACTCCACACTGACTCGGTACCAGTACCCCTGTATATAGACTCCACACTGACTCGGTACCTGTACCCCTGTATATAGACTCCACACTGACTCGGTACCTGTACCCCTGTATATAGACTCCACACTGACTCGGTACCTGTACCCCCTGTATATAGACTCCACACTGACTCGGTACCTGTACCCCCTGTATATAGACTCCACACTGACTCGGTACCTGTACCCCCTGTATATAGACTCCACACTGACTCGGTACCTGTACCCCCTGTATATAGACTCGTTAGTGTTACTTTTATTACTCTCCATCCTCCTGCTGGTTCCAGCTCCGTCACAATGCAGTTGGACAGTGAAGATGAAGACGATTTCCTTGCCAATCTATGATTCATCATATGTACAGTACGTACGCAAGGAGTGGACTTTCTGGAACTGGTGGAGACACAGCTGATGGTGGCAGTGTGAGCGAGAACAGTGGCAATATCTGGAGGAAACCATGGAGCAGCTAGCCTGCCAAGCAGCACAACAACCTGGAGAGAGATGCCTAGCACACACATTATTTGAGTTAAGCTGCTTGTTCAATAAGATAGCATATATACCTTGTTATTAGCTTGTATCTATAATTGTTGATCAGTTAGGTAGCATGTTTACTACCAATGCACTGCTTAAAACTATAATTGTTCAGAATGTGTTAGTTTACTAGTTAAGAAAATAAATTAAATCGAATTGCTCAGTAATGTGTAAATGTATAATAAACACAGAAATCCCAAAACCTAGAAAAAGGAACATAGACAACCCACCCAACTCACGCCCTGACCATACTAAAACAAAGACATAACAAATGATCTCAGGTCAGAAGGTGACACATGCAGGACAAGCGAACGGGGGAGCACTTTGATGTCTTGTTCGCAAAAGCAGCTGCTATGGCAACAAAGTTGGACCAACAACCTTTTCAGATGCCTCACATCCGCAAACTTTCAAAGCATTACACCGGTCAGGCTGCAGCCCAGTGAATACTCAGCCCACATCCATCCTGATGCCCAGTCTTTGTACAGAGCCCAGTTCTACAACACCTTGGACACAGTGAATACTCAGCCCACATCCATCCTGATGCCCAGTCTTTGTACAGAGCCCAGTTCTACAACACCGTGGACACAGTGAATACTCAGCCCACATCCATCCTGTGCCCAGTCTTTGTACAGAGCCCAGTTCTACAACACCTTGGACACAGTGAATACTCAGCCCACATCCATCCTGATGCCCAGTCTTTGTACAGAGCCCAGTTCTACAACACCTTGGACACAGTGAATACTCAGCCCACATCCATCCTGATGCCCAGTCTTTGTACAGAGCCCAGTTCTACAACACCGTGGACACAGTGAATACTCAGCCCACATCCATCCTGATGCCCAGTCTTTGTACAGAGCCCAGTTCTACAACACCGTGGACACAGTGAATACTCAGCCCACATCCATCCTGATGCCCAGTCTTTGTACAGAGCCCAGTTCTACAACACCGTGGACACAGTGAATACTCAGCCCACATCCATCCAGATGCCCAGTCTTTGTACAGAGCCCAGTTCTACAACACCTTGGACACAGTGAATACTCAGCCCACATCCATCCTGATGCCCAGTCTTTGTACAGAGCCCAGTTCTACAACACCTTGGACACAGTGAATACTCAGCCCACATCCATCCTGATGCCCAGTCTTTGTACAGAGCCCAGTTCTACAACACCTTGGACACAGTGAATACTCAGCCCACATCCATCCTGATGCCCAGTCTTTGTACAGAGCCCAGTTCTACAACACCTTGGACACAGTGAATACTCAGCCCACATCCATCCTGATGCCCAGTCTTTGTACAGAGCCCAGTTCTACAACACCTTGGACACAGTGAATACTCAGCCCACATCCATCCTGATGCCCAGTCTTTGTACAGAGCCCAGTTCTACAACACCTTGGACACAGTGAATACTCAGCCCACATCCATCCTGATGCCCAGTCTTTGTACAGAGCCCAGTTCTACAACACCTTGGACACAGTGAATACTCAGCCCACATCCATCCTGATGCCCAGTCTTTGTACAGAGCCCAGTTCTACAACACCTTGGACACAGTGAATACTCAGCCCACATCCATCCTGATGCCCAGTCTTTGTACAGAGCCCAGTTCTACAACACCGTGGACACAGTGAATACTCAGCCCACATCCATCCTGATGCCCAGTCTTTGTACAGAGCCCAGTTCTACAACACCGTGGACACAGTGAATACTCAGCCCACATCCATCCTGATGCCCAGTCTTTGTACAGAGCCCAGTTCTACAACACCGTGGACACAGTGAATACTCAGCCCACATCCATCCTGATGCCCAGTCTTTGTACAGAGCCCAGTTCTACAACACCTTGGACACAGTGAATACTCAGCCCACATCCATCCTGATGCCCAGTCTTTGTACAGAGCCCAGTTCTACAACACCTTGGACACAGTGAATACTCAGCCCACATCCATCCTGATGCCCAGTCTTTGTACAGAGCCCAGTTCTACAACACCTTGGACACAGTGAATACTCAGCCCACATCCATCCTGATGCCCAGTCTTTGTACAGAGCCCAGTTCTACAACACCTTGGACACAGTGAATACTCAGCCCACATCCATCCTGATGCCCAGTCTTTGTACAGAGCCCAGTTCTACAACACCTTGGACACAGTGAATACTCAGCCCACATCCATCCTGATGCCCAGTCTTTGTACAGAGCCCAGTTCTACAACACCTTGGACACAGTGAATACTCAGCCCACATCCATCCTGATGCCCAGTCTTTGTACAGAGCCCAGTTCTACAACACCTTGGACACAGTGAATACTTTGTACAGCCCAGTTCTCCATCCTGATGCCCAGTCTTTGTACAGAGCCCAGTTCTACAACACCTTGGACACAGTGAATACTCAGCCCACATCCATCCTGATGCCCAGTCTTTGTACAGAGCCCAGTTCTACAACACCTTGGACACAGTGAATACTCAGCCCATATCCATCCAGAATTGAATTCAAGACTTCTGCAGGTGCAGCTGGCCATGTTTGGGACTAATTATACATATCAAACGAGCTCAGATGTTGCTGGCATTATTGGGGAAATGGTGCCAGAGGTGAAAGGTCTCTTCAGTCAGGTGGAAGCTTTAGTAAGGCGTCTGCTGGTCGTCCCTGCCTCCTCTGTCGAGGCTGAGAGGAGTTTTAGTGCCCCGGGGAGGCTTAAGACATGGCTTAGATCATCCATGAGTCAAACAAGGCTGAATAATGTGGCCATGTGGTACGTGCACTAGCAGAAAGTGGACAGACTGGACCTGGACAGGTTTAATGGAAGCCTTCACTTAGATCCAGTGGTGAACCGTGACTATAGGACCTCGGCTTTCAGAGGGACCAAAAATCTTCCAATACGTTGTGTCAAACTATAAAATCATAAAAATAACAGAAAACATAGCATCACTTAATGCGCCCGACATTATATAGTCTGTAGTCGGGCCGTTCTAGTGAAGGAGGAGCTTTTTGATGACATTGTGAACGATGACATTCACTCCAGTCGGCCCCATGAAGTCAGAACAATACAATAGCACAACTATTTCATTAACAAAATTAAATGAACAAACCAGCTATTACTTCCCATTGCAAAAATATATCACCGATTAGTGTGGTGAATGTCATAAATTATAGTTACAACACAACAATGTTTCATTGTCATGTGAGGTCCTGGTGGACCTAATGGATAACAGTACAATAATTTGTGCTTAAATGTGGTTAATGTAGGGTTCATTAAATGTGGTTAATGTAGGGCTCATTAAATGTGGTTAATATTGGTCTCATCAGGCTCAGGTAGCATCAGATTAGAATGTTCATGCTGAATCAAAACTCATCAAATCCAGACATTTATATGCGTTATAATGCTTTTCAATGACACTTCCAAGTTTTGGTGGAAACTACCAGGTGACCCGGGAGAAAAGTGATTTATTATCGTATAATACCGGGGAAATATTCAACCTTAATGCGCATACAGGTGGATTCACAAGACACCAATCAAGTAACTTACATATACAGTATCTTCATTAGGCCTAATGGCATTTTATGAAGTTAGTTATAGTGACTGAGTAAGTCAAATTCTAAAAGTAAGCCTCCAAAGTGCCATGTTTCTTAGTTTATTATGTGGAGGAAACATTTAGGCAGCCAGGACCATCCGCTCCTCTCTTACTGCAGTCCAGTGCCATAGACATCTTTGAAGTTTGGCCTCTCGTAATTTAGGAGGGACACTTTATGAAGGCCTTCTCACAATGGACTTATCATACAAGGCTCTACAGACAGATACAAAAAAGACAGGCTATTTTTATTGTTCACGTTATTTTCGTTGACGATGTCTTGAAGTCAAGTCGTTCAACATTGAAATGCAGTTTTCTGTACCACACAGGACAACCAGGAAAAAGTGACGGTCGGTGGAACTCTGGCGCCACCAAGTGGCCAATTGCTTCAGTTCGTTTGTGGCAGCAATGCTACCAGATGCCCAGTCTTTGTACAGATATACTTTATACAAGATCAAATATTATGTCAATATTATTATCTCCAAATTGCCCCCCATCCCCCCTCCCCACACGTAATATATTATTATTCCAATTTAGCTGTTGATCAGGTTAACGTGTTCTCTCATTTCTGATTGGAGGGCGGATGACCACGTGATCTTAGAACCTACAAATGTGTTACATTGTAACAGTCAAACGTGGTTATTCCTGGCGTTGATCAACTCCACATCCATGCCACCATTTATTTAAAGCCTTATATTTTTTTTATGGAAAACAAAAAGCATACAGTGCTCATTTTGGTGTAATCATAACCGAATTTGACGTGTCGGAGAACGGCCACTTCGTTCCGAAATCATTGCAGGTATCGCTTCTCGGCCTTTTGGCTAAGATCAAGAGGAAGATCGACTGCATTTTCGCGCGGGATCCACAAGGTGGTGCGATGTCGTCGGCCACGTCACAGTCAGCGGCTGCTGGACTGAAGAACACGCTTCGTTTCAATTGGACAGGAAAGGAAAATTTGATGGAGAGAGTTCGGTTTGGAAAGGAGGTTCTGTTTGGACCTCTACGCCTGACAGCAGACGATGTGCACTGCCTGCAACAGAACACACCTGAGAAGTTCTATGATGTGTCTCTCTACACCATCACACGGCTGGAGGAAGTAAGGGGGCTCTTCCGTGCTAACGCGACAGCACCCGCCCTCGTGGATTTTAACGTTGAGTCCATGTGCAGGCACAATATGAGGGTGCTAACGGTGCACATGTTTAACCCATGGGTCACTGAAGAAACGTTAGTGTGCTACCTCAGCCGGTATGTGACCATCTTGCCTGGAGTGAGAGACATTAAGGACGCCCTAGGCATCTGGACAGGGAAGAGGCAGTTTCGTGTGCTGCTAAGGGAGGACGAGAGCGGCCATGATGGATACCGCCATCCTCCCGCTTCTTTTTCCATCGGCGCGGACAGGGGCTACCTCATGTATGCTGGACAGCCTCGTTTCTGCAGGAAGTGTAGCACGTACGGGCACCTCGCGGATGCCTGCTCGCAGACAAGGTGCAGAAACTGTGGGACTATTGGTCATACAATGAGGGATTGCACCGTGCCCAAGCGCTGCAGTTTGTGCAACTCGGAGGACCACCTGTTCCGTCACTGCCCGAAGGCAGTCCCCTCTTACGCCAGAGCGGTGAGCGGGAAAAGAGCGCAGAGCGGGAAAAGACCAGATGAGGGAGAAGGCATGGAACTACGCGCTATTGATGAGGTTGTGGATGAGCTAGTGATGGAGAGAGAACTGCGAGAGTCCGAGGAGAGCGGGAGTGAGACGCCATCATCATCTCACGAGGAGAGAGGAGAAGCGGGCAGCAGTTGGAATAAGCAAGTGGAGGAGGAGAAGGGGGAGCCCACCGCGCCCGCGGCTACCGAGAGCTGGACAACGGTGAGAGAGAGGAGAAAGGGCTCGGTGAAAAGGAAGCAGATGAGCCCTGTTTCCCCACTCATCCGCATGGAGGCGACGGAGAAGTCCGCTTTGGGGGAATCGCTTCAGCTGTTTTGAAAGCGGGAAGTCTGAGGAGAAAAGCGAGGGAAACCTGGGCAGCGCAGAGGAGACTCTGCTGTCCCTGTCAGGCGCGGCCTCCATCGAGAGCAGCGGTCTGGCACCCAGTGGGGTTCCTGCACCCACGCAGATGGAGGGGGAGCATGAGGAGGAGGACAGTGTTTTCCCGACCCCTGTCTTGGTGGACAGTCCTCCGACTGGTGACCATCGTTTCCCAGACAGGCCGCCAAATGAGTTAATGTACTTAAAGTGAGTTTGGAAAATAATGTCATTTTTAGATAGTTGTCTTTTTCCCTCTTTACCTCATGTCGTCTATTAACCTAGCTAGCATCAATGTTAGAGGGCTTAGGAACCCAGTTAAAAGGGCGACTGTTTTTTCCCATTTGTCCTCCATTCGCTTCTCTGTGTGTTTTTTACAAGAAGTACATTTAAAAGATCAAAATGACGTGGAGAGGTTTACGCGGGAATGGGTTCAGGGAGAGTCGAGGTGGAGTGTCGGAGGGGTGCATTCTACAGGGGTTGGTGTTTTATGTGGGAATAGGGATTTAAAAATAGTAGGAAGTTTTTCGGCAGTACACGGGAGGGTTTTAATAGTAGATATCGATTGGAAGGGTAAATGTTTTAGATTTATTAATGTATATGCACCATCGGCACCCAAGGAAAGGGATTTACCCGTCATTGTAAATGTGTGTATAACCGATATAAGTGTATTACATAGGTACATTTGGAATGTAAACTAAGCCTTTGTAGATATTTTATATACACTGAGGTTTATCCAGAGTGCATTTTGGCATATGTATATATTTGTATTTATAGAATTGTTTGTATTGTTTTTGGAGATTGTTAGAGGCATGTTAATCTCGAATATAGGCCAATAATACTGGTCAGGTTCTGCTGAACAGCACTTTTTTTTTAAGGAGTTTTGGTATTCTGATATTGTTATGGTACTTTTTGATACTGTTTGTAAGTATCCATGTTATGTACAACGTTATGCACTAAATTTGTAATTGTATTTGAATATGAAACGAAAATAAAAATTATTTTTCCAAAAAAAAAAAAAAAAAAAATCTGTTCTTATCAGTTTAATATCTGATACGTCCCCTATCTGGGGACCATATATTAAATTGATTTTTGGAATAGGGAGATGGAATAGGGGCTTGCTCCGTCCACTCCACGCATCGACCTGGTATTGCAGTACCTCCAGGAACGGTGCACCCCCTTTCATTGTAAAGAGAAAACAGACAGAGGAACTAGAGTTGCTTCGTTGGTTTATATTGTATTTTCACCCTGAGCAACTGTTTGAACGTTCAGTTAAATGACGAGATATAGGCATTGATGCGAGTGACCAGTCTTGTTCAGTACATCACAACACATCCGGGTATCTCAAGCACCCCAGTAAAACACAAGAGTTGCAGTAATGAACATTTACCAACAGATGGCATCACTGTGCCATCTTACACCCATAACATTTTCCATTTAATAAAATAGGACAGGAGGTGTCAATTCACTAACAAAACAAACCTAGTAACAATTTCCAGCATTAACAGTTTAGTATCATTTATTTATTTTTCTCAGGTAACAATAACACATTTTGATATTCTTTTCACTTGTATCTCTGTCTGTCAACAATCCCTGATGGGAACCTTACAGATTGTCTTTTTGGTGGCTGGCCCAGACGCCCGCAGCGTGAAAAGACAGGGGGCTTGTCTGCGAGGACTGCGGGTTCCCGCACAGGTGTGTCACCTGAAGGTCTAAGGGGAGAATTGGGTTAGGGTTAGGGTTAGGGTTAGGGTTGGGGTTAGGGGTTAGGGTTAGGGTTAGGGTTAGGGTTAGGGTTAGGGGTTAGGGTTAGGGGGGGTTAGGGTTAGGGGGTTAGGGGTTAGGGTTAGGGGCCAGGCCAGGGGGTTAGGGGTTAGGGTTAGGGTTAGGGTCAGGGTTAGGGTTGGGGTTAGGGTTGGGGTTAGGGTTAGGGTTAGGGTTAGGGTTTAGGGTTAGGGGGGCCAGGGGCAGGGGGTTAGGGGTAGGGCCAGGGTTAGGGTTAGGGTTAGGGGTTAGGGTTAGGGTTAGGGTTAGGGTTAGGGTTAGGGTTAGGGTTAGGCCAGGGTTAGGGGTTAGGGTTAGGGTTAGGGTTAGGCCAGGGTTAGGGTTAGGGTTAGGGTTAGGGTTAGGGGTTAGGGTTAGGCCAGGCCAGGGGGCCAGGCCAGGCCAGGGCCAGGGTTAGGGGTTAGGGGCCAGGCCAGGGTTAGGGCCAGGGGCCAGGCCAGGCCAGGGCCAGGGCCAGGCCAGGGGGTTAGGGGTTAGGGTTAGGCCAGGGTTAGGGCCAGGGTTAGGGGCCAGGGGGGTTAGGGTTAGGGTTAGGGTTAGGGTTAGGGGCCAGGTTAGGGTTAGGGGTTAGGGTTAGGGTTAGGGTTAGGGTTAGGGGTTAGGGTTGGGTTAGGGTTAGGGTTAGGGTTAGGCCAGGGTTAGGGTTAGGGTTAGGGTTAGGGGCCAGGGTTAGGCCAGGGTTAGGGTTAGGGGGTTAGGCCAGGCCAGGTTAGGGTTAGGGTTAGGGTTAGGGTTAGGGTTAGGGTTAGGGTTAGGGGCCAGGGTTAGGGTTAGGCCAGGGTTAGGGTTAGGGCCAGGGTTAGGGTTAGGGCCAGGGTTAGGCCAGGCCAGGGGCCAGGCCAGGGGTTAGGGTTAGGGTTAGGGTTAGGCCAGGGTTAGGGGGTTAGGGTTAGGGGTTAGGGGTTAGGGTTAGGCCAGGGTTAGGGTTAGGGTTAGGGTTAGGGTTAGGGGTTAGGGTTAGGGTTAGGGTTAGGGTTAGGGTTAGGGTTAGGTTAGGGTTAGGGTTAGGGTTAGGGTTAGGGTTAGGGTTAGGGTTAGGGTTAGGGTTAGGGGTTAGGGTTAGGGTTAGGGTTAGGGTTAGGGTTAGGGTTTTCTAGTTTTGAGTCGGTTGATCCACTTCCATCTCTGACACGTGGAAACCGGAGGGGGGAAGGGAGGGGTTGCACTCCACATCATATACGCGCGGGTCGGAGGGTACGGGCGCGGCCGGCCAAAGTCGTAGGCCCCATGGTAGCCCACTTGTAGATTAACCCGTTGGTTGGGTTAAAGGACTGTCTGTCTGTGGGGTTAGGGTTAGGTATAGTTTTTAGAATGGTTAAGGTTAGGGTTTAGGGTTAGGGTAAGATATGGTTAAGAAGGGTTAAGGTAAGGGTTAAGTTTAGGTATGGGTTTTGGGATGGTTAAGGTTAGGGTTAGGGTTAGGGTAAGGTATAGAAAAGGTTAAGTTTAGGTATGGGTTTTGGGATGGTTAAGGTTAGGGTTAGGGTTAGGGTTAGGGTAAGGTATAGAAAAGGTTAAGTTTAGGTAGGTCTGTCAACTCAACTTAGGATCAGGCAAAGCCCTTGAGTTGCGTCCCTTATGCAGGTCCGGTCCTCGGTTGGTTGCCATGTGTCCATGTCGAGTGGTATGATCATGATGTCCAGGTCCGCTATGTCAACGGAGGTGGAAAGCATAGTGCAACCTAGGAGTTTTACTCCCTTACGGATCCTTCTTCTTTAGCTCCATGTTGTCTATGTATCCACTTCAGTGTTCGTCAGTCTTTGGTCCTGGATGTTTTCAATCATGTGTATGATTGGGAATTATTCCCTTCCAGGATCCTAATTCCAAATCAACCCATGTCTAGTCGAATCCAGCTGGTCTGTATGGGTATACTCGGCGTAGGATCAGGCAAAACCATCGAGTTGCGTACCTTGTGCAGGTCCGGACCTCAGTCGGTTGCCATGTGTCCCTGTCAAGTGGTCAGTCTATAACAGCCAGTGGTTTGAGCAGACAAAAACCCAGAAGGCGAGCCCTCTATAGGGTTGTCATGCATCCGCCCCTGGAGTCGCATCCTGTGTTCCGGTCGGTGTATGGAGGGTTTAGAAACCGGCAAACCTTCTCTGGCTTACGTATGAAACGTCCGGCAGTAGTAGAAGTTAATTGGGTGTTTCCATCCACACCATCTCAGTCGTAGGTAATTCAGAGGTTTTGGGTAATAGTGACCAGTGGAATTACTCCCTTCCAGGATCGTAACATTTCCAGAGGTATATCATCCCTAGACAGTGAATTGGTTCGTAGTCCAGGTAAAAAAATGGTTCGGTTGTCCAGGCTAAGTGCGGCGGGGTAAGGGGTCCCCCAGTGGGAAATTCCTCTGCGGGGTCCGATACCTCGCCAGACATTATCTGGGCACCCCAGGGGTTATTCGGCAGACGCGATCCTCCAGCCGCAGCGCATAACCCAAAAGCCCCTCTTTTGGGTATCCCAACCCGCTAGGATGAAACACGCTACTGAACAAACTGCCAATCCAGATCTAATCTGGGGTAGATAGTGGTCCAGCGCGTTACGTGAGTCTCCCGTGTGTAAGGGGGCTGGGAGGGTTGAGCCGATAGGTCTGCCAACAGGCCCCAGAGGGGTCCCGGAGGAGTCCGGTCTACCATTTCCTCCCTTCTTCTTGCTTGGTGTATGGTTGGGCCTGATTGCTTAGGGTCTGCTCGCTGCGGGGAGTCGACAAAACCGTGCCCCCAGAGTAGTTGGAGAAAACAGGTTCTCGTCCGTTGGGGGTGCTGGTGGGTATCTTGGGTGAGGTAGATTTGGAAGGATGGTGAGAAGGTGAGGGTTCTTGGTAATTAACATTTAGCTATTTAGATTCTATTTTGTAGTTTCTTTGCATCAAAGGGTCCATGGTCATGGTAACCCTGAGTTCAAGAAACCTGGAAAAAAATTGATATAACCACATATTATATTCCTTTTTTTTTTTTTTTTTTTTTTTTTATTATATGTATTTATTTATTGTTATTTTTTTAAATTTATTTATTTTATTTTTTTTTATATATTTTTAATTTAATTTCTTATTTTTATTTATTTATTTATTTATTTAAAAAATATATATATTATTGTTTATTTATTTTTGTTTATAATGGTTTCCTATTGGTCAAGGGTCCATGGTCAAGGAAACTCCAAGAGGAGAACATTAAATGTTTTGTTAAATATAAATTGGTTGTCTAGTGATTATTGGTACAGGATCAAAGGGATCATATAGGATAAATCTAAGGTAAATGTTTAAGAGTCCGTGGTCACGGTATCTCTGAAATGCTAGTAGAGATCTATGTTTACGGTCCTAATGGCCACTAATCTATTTTTAAGGTAGCCTACTGGTAAAAGGGCCCTATCCTGCGATGGCTGAGTGCCAGTGTCTCTCAGTCAGTAGGGTTGGGACCAAGGATGGGGTGGGGGCACACATGCATACATACATAAACATGAAAGGGAATGTGCCTATACATATATTTTTAACATATACAAAAGCATACACATACAACACCACAAGTGGTGTGAGGGATAACATACAAAGTCACACTCCACTACATCCTAGTGTGTGCATATATATATATGAGAGCTGTGTAAAAGTCCAATTAAGGAAAGCAAAGTGTAAAATAAAAGGGTAGCCAAAAGGAGTTACCCCCGAAGTCCGTGTGGAATCTGCCTTCCTTACAGTCTCACACGGGTCTAGGGGCAACCCAGCCACGACGCGTTTCTGCCTACTCGGCTTCATCAGGTAGCAGGGAGGAGAATATACAAATAAAATTGAAATAAAAGGTGCAAAAAGTAGTAAAAATGTATGTATGTATATCTACATGTACCGTAGGGTGTACTGTGTAATTTACTTGCCTTGAATGTGGTCCTGGTTGGATGTGTGGAGCGAAATGCTAACTGTCCGGTGGTCTCCTCCTGAGGCTGCAAAGAGAGCTAACTCTCCCGTGTGCGCGTGTGGGAATGCGGTCTAGGTTATTTCGATTGGTCTGTACTGTTACTAGGTAGGACAGCCGCTAACAGGCTGTGGTGTGGAGGAATCAGACATAGGTGAGAGTGGAATGGGGATGCAGTAAAGTGGATGGGCAGTTAGAGTGGAGGTCAAGCACATCTAATAATAATACAATGGAGACCCAATGTGATAAATGTTCAACCTTGTAGTGACACAAGCTTTTCAAATGTTATTTGGTATAAATGAAGAGTGGAGTGTGACAAAACAGAAGACACAATACATTGTAAGGGACAGACAGGGTTAACAACATGAGGTCAGGTACAGATACATGTATACACACACACATACACAGAGGGGTTGGAACTGGGGCTGCAGTTCGGGTTAGGGCCAGGGCTAAGGTCAGAGACGGTGTTGTGAGAGAGGTTTTGTTTTTGGGAAGGCCTCTGTCGTTGAGCCCTGTGGGGAATTGTATAGGAGAAGTAGACTCTTTGCTTTTGGGGTGCTGTTTGGGTTGTAGGTGTCCGAGAGGTACCAGGTGAATTTTAAGTAGGACTAGCAGTCCTGGGGGTCAAGAGGAGCCATACGTGGAGTTCCTGTGATGTGTAGAAGTATGATAGATCCTCCTGTGAAAAGTGTGTATTTGACCTACGTGTCACCATTAACTTGTGTGTTAGCGTTGGGAGCGGTCTGCTCTGGTAGGGGGTTTGGGGTTGGAAATACCCGAAGGTGAGGTTCTGTGGGTCCAGGAAAGGTAGAGGGTAGAGTGGACATCTGTGGGTTCCTATAGAATTTTTAGTTGGGGTTCTGGGTGACCCATAGGTCTGGTTATAGGTCTTTGAATGTGGTGGAGTTATTTTTACTCCGATTTTTTGTTGAGTCACGTTGTTTATATGCAGTAAGGTGCGATGTGCAGGGAAAAGTAGTGGCCGTGGTTTTTTAGGTCTTTTTGTGGTGTTAGAGGGTATGAACCTTGTATCTTTATTGAGGGGTAGTAGTAGATAGGGTTACTAGGGGGGTGTTCCTTTTACCAGGATCGAAAATGGTGCTGTTTTTATCTTTTCTAGTTGGCGCTTGTTAGCGGAGTTTTAGCTTTGATCGCGTTCGTGTCCACTTGGGTTCCCGAATATGCGGTAGATTTGGCTGTTTTGCGGTGTTCAAGTCCACTTGGATTATGGGATGTAGGGATCCGAAAAAGCTTTTTTATGCTGTTTCAAGTTTTTTTATGGGTGGGGGTCTTACCTAGGTTTTTGGTTTGTTTGTGTATGGTGCAGAGGTGTGAGTGGGTTGGACCTATCTTATAATTTAGTTTCTTTTTGCTCCTAAGTTGGAAATACGTTCGTCAGGATGGGTAAAAAGTCTCTTACACCTGTGTCAGTGTAGTAAGTCCAGTTCTTTGTAGAAAAAAGGTCTTTGTCTTTAGCTAAAAAAAGGGGGGGGGTTGTCTTGGGAAAAAGAAGCCTTTGGTCTTGAGTAAAAAAAGTTGGTATCTTTGGGAGAATCCTCTTTGGTTGAAAAAGGGTAGTGTCTTGAAAAAACCTTTGTCTTGAGTAAAAGAGGGGGGGGGGATCTTTGAGAAGAAATCCTCTTTGGTAGAAAAAGGTAAAATCTTTGAGTAGGGGTCTTCTTTCGTTGAAAAAATAAATAAATAAATAAATAAATAAAAAATAAATAAATAAAAAAATAAATAAAATAAAAAGGGGGGGTGGGGGGATTCCTTTTGTTGAAAAAAAAGGGTGGTAGTGTTCATCAAAAAAAGGCTTTTGGGTTGAAAAAAAAGGGTGGTGTGCATCCAGGGGTCAGGAGTAGAGTATGGTTATTTTGGTTGGTATATAATCTAATGATTATTTTTAACCTATTCACCATCAAACCAGTCCAGAGGGTACAAGGGTGGAGGAAAAAAACCCTTGTAAAAGGCCGGATTTGGGAGGATCCCAGTCAGTGTAAGGGATAAAATATCCTTGGCTTGCTGCGTCCATACCCTACATCCGGCAACGCAGCGGTGACTCGCCATGTGTTTGGTTTCTAGTTTTGAGTCGGTTGATCCACTTCCATCTCTGACACGTGGAAACCGGAGGGGGAAGGAGGGGTTGCACTCCACATCATATACGCGCGGGTCGGAGGGTACGGGCGCGCCGGCCAAAGTCGTAGGCCCCATGGTAGCCCACTTGTAGATTAACCCGTTGGTTGGGTTAAAGGACTGTCTGTCTGTGGGGTTAGGGTTAGGTATAGTTTTAGAATGGTTAAGGTTAGGGTTTAGGGTTAGGGTAAGATATGGTTAAGAAGGGTTAAGGTAAGGGTTAAGTTTAGGTATGGGTTTTGGGATGGTTAAGGTTAGGGTTAGGGTTAGGGTAAGGTATAGAAAAGGTTAAGTTTAGGTATGGGTTTTGGGATGGTTAAGGTTAGGGTTAGGGTTAGGGTTAGGGTAAGGTATAGAAAAGGTTAAGTTTAGGTAGGTCTGTCAACTCAACTTAGGATCAGGCAAAGCCCTTGAGTTGCGTCCCTTATGCAGGTCCGGTCCTCGGTTGGTTGCCATGTGTCCATGTCGAGTGGTATGATCATGATGTCCAGGTCCGCTATGTCAACGGAGGTGGAAAGCATAGTGCAACCTAGGAGTTTTACTCCTTACGGATCCTTCTTCTTTAGCTCCATGTTGTCTATGTATCCACTTCAGTGTTCGTCAGTCTTTGGTCCTGGATGTTTTCAATCATGTGTATGATTGGGAATTATTCCCTTCCAGGATCCTAATTCCAAATCAACCCATGTCTAGTCGAATCCAGCTGGTCTGTATGGGTATACTCGGCGTAGGATCAGGCAAAACCATCGAGTTGCGTACCTTGTGCAGGTCCGGACCTCAGTCGGTTGCCATGTGTCCCTGTCAAGTGGTCAGTCTATAACAGCCAGTGGTTTGAGCAGACAAAACCCAGAAGGCGAGCCCTCTATAGGGTTGTCATGCATCCGCCCCTGAGTCGCATCCTGTGTTCCGGTCGGTGTATGGAGGGTTTAGAAACCGGCAAACCTTCTCTGGCTTACGTATGAAACGTCCGGCAGTAGTAGAAGTTAATTGGGTGTTTCCATCCACACCATCTCAGTCGTAGGTAATTCAGAGGTTTTGGGTAATAGTGACCAGTGGAATTACTCCCTTCCAGGATCGTAACATTTCCAGAGGTATATCATCCCTAGACAGTGAATTGGTTCGTAGTCCAGGTAAAAAAATGGTTCGGTTGTCCAGGCTAAGTGCGGCGGGGTAAGGGGTCCCCAGTGGGAAATTCCTCTGCGGGGTCCGATACCTCGCCAGACATTATCTGGGCACCCCAGGGGTTATCCGGCAGACGCGATCCTCCAGCCGGCAGCGCATAACCCAAAAGCCCCTCTTTTGGGTATCCCAACCCGCTAGGATGAAACACGCGCTACTGAACAAACTGCCAATCCAGATCTAATCTGGGGTAGATAGTGGTCCAGCGCGTTACGTGAGTCTCCCGTGTGTAAGGGGGCTGGGAGGGTTGAGCCGATAGGTCTGCCAACAGGCCCCAGAGGGGTCCCGGAGGAGTCCGGTCTACCATTTCCTCCCTTCTTCTTGCTTGGTGTATGGTTGGGCCTGATTGCTTAGGGTCTGCTCGCTGCGGGGGTCGAAAACCGTGCCCCCAGAGTAGTTGGAGAAAACAGGTTCTCGTCCGTTGGGGGTGCTGGTGGGTATCTTGGGTGAGGTAGATTTGGAAGGATGGTGAGAAGGTGAGGGTTCTTGGTAATTAACATTTAGCTATTTAGATTCTATTTTGTAGTTTCTTTGCATCAAAGGGTCCATGGTCATGGTAACCTGAGTTCAAGAAACCTGGAAAAAAAATATAAACCTGGGAAAAAAATGTATTTATTTATTGTTATTTTTTTTAAATTTATTTATTTTATTTTTTATATATTTTTAATTTAATTTTTATTTTTTATTTATTTATTTATTTATTTAAAATTTATTGTTTATTTATTTTAGTTTATAATGGTTTCCTATTGGTCAAGGGTCCATGGTCAAGGAAACTCCAAGAGGAGAACATTAAATGTTTTGTTAAATATAAATTGGTTGTCTAGTGATTATTGGTACAGGATCAAAGGGATCATATAGGATAAATCTAAGGTAAATGTTTAAGAGTCCGTGGTCACGGTATCTCTGAAATGCTAGTAGAGATCTATGTTTACGGTCCTAATGGCCACTAATCTATTTTTAAGGTAGCCTACTGGTAAAAGGGCCCTATCCTGTGATGGCTGAGTGCCAGTGTCTCAGTCAGTAGGGTTGGGACCAGGATGGGGTGGGGGGCACACATGCATACATACATAAACATGAAAGGGAATGTGCCTATACATATATTTTTAACATATACAAAAGCATACACATACAACACCACAAGTGGTGTGAGGGATAACATACAAAGTCACACTCCACTACATCCTAGTGTGCATATATATATGAGAGCTGTGTAAAAGTCCAATTAAGGAAAGGCAAATAAAAGGGTAAAATAAAAAGGTTAGGGTTAGGGTTAGGCCAGGTTAGGCTAGGGTTAGGGCCAGGGCTCAGGCCAGGCCAGGCCAGGCCAGGCCAGGCCAGGCCAGGGCCAGGCCAGGCCAGGCCAGGCCAGGCCAGGCCAGGGGCCAGGCCAGGCCAGGCCAGGCCAGGGCCAGGCCAGGCCAGGCCAGGCCAGGGCCAGGGCCAGGCTCAGGCCAGGGCCAGGCCAGGCCAGGCCAGGCCAGGCCAGGCCAGGGCCAGGCCAGGCTCAGGCCAGGCCAGGCCAGGCCAGGCCAGGCCAGGCCAGGCCAGGCCAGGCCAGGCCAGGCCAGGCCAGGCCAGGCCAGGGGCCAGGCCAGGCCAGGCCAGGGCCAGGCCAGGCCAGGCCAGGCCAGGCCAGGGCCAGGGCCAGGCCAGGCCAGGCCAGGCCAGGGCCAGGCCAGGCCAGGCCAGGGCCAGGCCAGGTCAGGCCAGGCCAGGCCAGGGCCAGGCCAGGCCAGGGCCAGGCCAGGCCAGGCCAGGCCAGGCCAGGGCCAGGGCCAGGGCCAGGCCAGGCCAGGCCAGGGCCAGGGCCAGGCCAGGCCAGGCCAGGCCAGGCCAGGCCAGGCCAGGCCAGGCCAGGCCAGGCCAGGCCAGCCAGGGCCAGGCCAGGCCAGGCCAGGCCAGGCTCAGGCCAGGCCAGCCAGGCCAGGGCCAGGCCAGGCTCAGGCCAGGCCAGGCCAGCCCAGGCCAGGCCAGGCCAGGGCCAGCCAGGCCAGGGCCAGGCCAGGGCCAGGCCAGGGCCAGGCCAGGGCCAGGGCCAGGCCAGGCCAGGCCAGGCCAGGCCAGGCCAGGCCAGGCCAGGCCAGGCCAGGGCCAGGCCAGGCCAGGCCAGGCCAGGCCAGGCCAGGCCAGGCCAGGCCAGGCCAGGCCAGGCCAGGCCAGGCCAGGCCAGGCCAGGCCAGGCCAGGCCAGGCCAGGCCAGGCCAGGCCAGGCCAGGCCAGGCCAGGCCAGGCCAGGCCAGGCCAGGCCAGGCCAGGCCAGGCCAGGGCCAGGCCAGGCCAGGCCAGGCCAGGCCAGGCCAGGCCAGGCCAGGCCAGGCCAGGCCAGGCCAGGCCAGGCCAGGCCAGGCCAGGCCAGGCCAGGCCAGGCCAGGCCAGGGCCAGGCCAGGCCAGGCCAGGCCAGGCCAGGCCAGGCCAGGGCCAGGCCAGGCCAGGCCAGGCCAGGCCAGGCCAGGCCAGGCCAGGGCCAGGCCAGGGCCAGGCCAGGCCAGGCCAGGCCAGGCCAGGCCAGGCCAGGCCAGGCCAGGCCAGGCCAGGCCAGGCCAGGCCAGGCCAGGCCAGGCCAGGCCAGGCCAGGCCAGGCCAGGGCCAGGCCAGGCCAGGCCAGGCCAGGCCAGGCCAGGCCAGGCCAGGCCAGGCCAGGCCAGGCCAGGCCAGGCCAGGGCCAGGCCAGGCCAGGCCAGGCCAGGCCAGGCCAGGCCAGGCCAGGCCAGGCCAGGCCAGGCCAGGCCAGGCCAGGCCAGGCCAGGCCAGGCCAGGCCAGGCCAGGCCAGGCCAGGCCAGGCCAGGGCCAGGCCAGGCCAGGCCAGGCCAGGCCAGGGCCAGGCCAGGCCAGGCCAGGCCAGGCCAGGCCAGGCCAGGCCAGGCCAGGCCAGGCCAGGCCAGGGCCAGGCCAGGCCAGGCCAGGCCAGGCCAGGCCAGGCCAGGCCAGGGCCAGGCCAGGCCAGGCCAGGCCAGGCCAGGCCAGGCCAGGCCAGGCCAGGCCAGGCCAGGCCAGGCCAGGCCAGGCCAGGCCAGGCCAGGCCAGGCCAGGCCAGGCCAGGCCAGGCCAGGCCAGGCCAGGCCAGGCCAGGCCAGGGCCAGGCCAGGCCAGGCCAGGCCAGGCCAGGCCAGGCCAGGCCAGGCCAGGCCAGGCCAGGCCAGGCCAGGCCAGGCCAGGCCAGGCCAGGCCAGGCCAGGCCAGGCCAGGCCAGGGCCAGGCCAGGCCAGGCCAGGCCAGGCCAGGCCAGGCCAGGCCAGGCCAGGGCCAGGCCAGGCCAGGCCAGGCCAGGCCAGGCCAGGCCAGGCCAGGCCAGGCCAGGCCAGGCCAGGCCAGGCCAGGCCAGGGCCAGGCCAGGCCAGGCCAGGCCAGGCCAGGCCAGGCCAGGCCAGGCCAGGCCAGGCCAGGCCAGGCCAGGCCAGGCCAGGCCAGGCCAGGCCAGGCCAGGCCAGGCCAGGCCAGGCCAGGCCAGGCCAGGCCAGGCCAGGCCAGGCCAGGCCAGGCCAGGCCAGGCCAGGCCAGGCCAGGGCCAGGCCAGGCCAGGCCAGGCCAGGCCAGGCCAGGCCAGGCCAGGCCAGGCCAGGCCAGGCCAGGCCAGGCCAGGCCAGGCCAGGGCCAGGCCAGGCCAGGCCAGGCCAGGCCAGGCCAGGCCAGGCCAGGCCAGGCCAGGGCCAGGCCAGGCCAGGCCAGGCCAGGCCAGGCCAGGCCAGGCCAGGCCAGGCCAGGCCAGGCCAGGCCAGGCCAGGCCAGGCCAGGCCAGGCCAGGCCAGGCCAGGCCAGGCCAGGCCAGGCCAGGCCAGGCCAGGCCAGGGCCAGGCCAGGCCAGGGCCAGGCCAGGCCAGGCCAGGCCAGGCCAGGCCAGGCCAGGCCAGGCCAGGCCAGGCCAGGCCAGGCCAGGCCAGGCCAGGCCAGGCCAGGGCCAGGCCAGGCCAGGCCAGGCCAGGCCAGGCCAGGCCAGGCCAGGCCAGGCCAGGCCAGGCCAGGCCAGGCCAGGCCAGGCCAGGCCAGGCCAGGCCAGGCCAGGCCAGGGCCAGGCCAGGCCAGGCCAGGCCAGGCCAGGCCAGGCCAGGCCAGGCCAGGCCAGGCCAGGCCAGGCCAGGCCAGGCCAGGGCCAGGCCAGGCCAGGCCAGGCCAGGCCAGGCCAGGCCAGGGCCAGGCCAGGCCAGGCCAGGCCAGGCCAGGCCAGGCCAGGCCAGGCCAGGCCAGGCCAGGCCAGGCCAGGCCAGGCCAGGCCAGGCCAGGCCAGGGCCAGGGCCAGGCCAGGCCAGGCCAGGCCAGGCCAGGCCAGGCCAGGCCAGGCCAGGCCAGGCCAGGCCAGGCCAGGCCAGGCCAGGCCAGGCCAGGCCAGGCCAGGCCAGGCCAGGCCAGGCCAGGCCAGGCCAGGCCAGGCCAGGCCAGGGCCAGGCCAGGCCAGGGCCAGGCCAGGCCAGGCCAGGCCAGGCCAGGCCAGGCCAGGCCAGGCCAGGCCAGGCCAGGCCAGGCCAGGCCAGGCCAGGCCAGGGCCAGGCCAGGCCAGGCCAGGCCAGGCCAGGCCAGGCCAGGCCAGGCCAGGGCCAGGCCAGGCCAGGCCAGGCCAGGCCAGGCCAGGCCAGGCCAGGCCAGGCCAGGCCAGGCCAGGCCAGGCCAGGCCAGGCCAGGCCAGGCCAGGCCAGGCCAGGCCAGGCCAGGCCAGGCCAGGCCAGGCCAGGCCAGGCCAGGCCAGGCCAGGCCAGGCCAGGCCAGGCCAGGCCAGGCCAGGCCAGGCCAGGCCAGGCCAGGCCAGGCCAGGCCAGGGCCAGGCCAGGCCAGGCCAGGCCAGGCCAGGCCAGGCCAGGCCAGGCCAGGCCAGGCCAGGCCAGGCCAGGCCAGGCCAGGCCAGGCCAGGCCAGGCCAGGCCAGGCCAGGCCAGGCCAGGCCAGGCCAGGCCAGGGCCAGGCCAGGCCAGGCCAGGCCAGGCCAGGCCAGGCCAGGCCAGGCCAGGCCAGGCCAGGCCAGGCCAGGCCAGGCCAGGCCAGGCCAGGCCAGGCCAGGCCAGGCCAGGCCAGGGCCAGGCCAGGCCAGGCCAGGCCAGGCCAGGCCAGGCCAGGCCAGGCCAGGCCAGGCCAGGCCAGGCCAGGCCAGGCCAGGCCAGGCCAGGCCAGGCCAGGCCAGGCCAGGCCAGGCCAGGCCAGGCCAGGCCAGGCCAGGCCAGGCCAGGCCAGGCCAGGCCAGGCCAGGCCAGGCCAGGCCAGGCCAGGCCAGGGCCAGGCCAGGCCAGGCCAGGCCAGGCCAGGCCAGGGCCAGGCCAGGCCAGGCCAGGCCAGGCCAGGCCAGGCCAGGCCAGGCCAGGCCAGGCCAGGCCAGGCCAGGCCAGGCCAGGCCAGGCCAGGCCAGGCCAGGCCAGGGCCAGGCCAGGCCAGGCCAGGCCAGGCCAGGCCAGGCCAGGCCAGGCCAGGCCAGGCCAGGCCAGGCCAGGCCAGGCCAGGGCCAGGCCAGGCCAGGCCAGGCCAGGCCAGGCCAGGCCAGGCCAGGCCAGGCCAGGCCAGGCCAGGCCAGGCCAGGCCAGGCCAGGCCAGGCCAGGCCAGGCCAGGCCAGGCCAGGCCAGGCCAGGCCAGGCCAGGCCAGGCCAGGCCAGGCCAGGCCAGGCCAGGCCAGGCCAGGCCAGGCCAGGCCAGGCCAGGCCAGGCCAGGCCAGGCCAGGCCAGGCCAGGCCAGGCCAGGCCAGGCCAGGCCAGGCCAGGCCAGGCCAGGCCAGGCCAGGCCAGGCCAGGCCAGGCCAGGCCAGGCCAGGCCAGGCCAGGCCAGGCCAGGCCAGGCCAGGCCAGGCCAGGCCAGGCCAGGCCAGGCCAGGCCAGGCCAGGCCAGGCCAGGCCAGGCCAGGCCAGGCCAGGCCAGGCCAGGCCAGGCCAGGCCAGGCCAGGCCAGGCCAGGCCAGGCCAGGCCAGGCCAGGCCAGGCCAGGCCAGGCCAGGCCAGGGCCAGGCCAGGCCAGGCCAGGCCAGGCCAGGCCAGGCCAGGCCAGGCCAGGCCAGGCCAGGCCAGGCCAGGCCAGGCCAGGCCAGGCCAGGCCAGGCCAGGCCAGGCCAGGCCAGGCCAGGCCAGGCCAGGCCAGGCCAGGCCAGGCCAGGCCAGGCCAGGCCAGGCCAGGCCAGGCCAGGCCAGGCCAGGCCAGGCCAGGCCAGGCCAGGCCAGGCCAGGGCCAGGCCAGGCCAGGCCAGGCCAGGCCAGGCCAGGCCAGGCCAGGCCAGGCCAGGCCAGGCCAGGCCAGGCCAGGCCAGGCCAGGCCAGGCCAGGGCCAGGCCAGGCCAGGCCAGGCCAGGCCAGGCCAGGCCAGGCCAGGCCAGGCCAGGGCCAGGCCAGGCCAGGCCAGGCCAGGCCAGGCCAGGCCAGGCCAGGCCAGGCCAGGCCAGGGCCAGGCCAGGCCAGGCCAGGCCAGGCCAGGCCAGGCCAGGCCAGGCCAGGCCAGGCCAGGCCAGGCCAGGCCAGGCCAGGCCAGGCCAGGCCAGGCCAGGCCAGGCCAGGCCAGGCCAGGCCAGGGCCAGGCCAGGCCAGGCCAGGCCAGGCCAGGCCAGGCCAGGCCAGGCCAGGCCAGGCCAGGCCAGGCCAGGCCAGGCCAGGCCAGGCCAGGCCAGGCCAGGCCAGGCCAGGCCAGGCCAGGCCAGGCCAGGCCAGGCCAGGCCAGGCCAGGCCAGGCCAGGCCAGGCCAGGCCAGGCCAGGCCAGGCCAGGCCAGGCCAGGCCAGGCCAGGCCAGGCCAGGCCAGGCCAGGCCAGGCCAGGCCAGGCCAGGCCAGGCCAGGCCAGGCCAGGCCAGGCCAGGCCAGGCCAGGCCAGGCCAGGCCAGGCCAGGCCAGGCCAGGCCAGGCCAGGCCAGGCCAGGCCAGGCCAGGCCAGGCCAGGCCAGGCCAGGCCAGGCCAGGCCAGGCCAGGCCAGGCCAGGCCAGGCCAGGGCCAGGCCAGGCCAGGCCAGGCCAGGCCAGGCCAGGCCAGGCCAGGGCCAGGCCAGGCCAGGCCAGGCCAGGCCAGGCCAGGCCAGGCCAGGCCAGGCCAGGCCAGGCCAGGCCAGGCCAGGCCAGGCCAGGCCAGGCCAGGCCAGGCCAGGCCAGGCCAGGCCAGGCCAGGCCAGGCCAGGCCAGGCCAGGCCAGGCCAGGCCAGGCCAGGCCAGGCCAGGCCAGGCCAGGCCAGGCCAGGCCAGGCCAGGCCAGGCCAGGCCAGGCCAGGCCAGGCCAGGCCAGGCCAGGCCAGGGCCAGGCCAGGCCAGGCCAGGCCAGGCCAGGCCAGGCCAGGCCAGGGCCAGGCCAGGCCAGGCCAGGCCAGGCCAGGCCAGGCCAGGCCAGGCCAGGCCAGGCCAGGCCAGGGCCAGGCCAGGCCAGGCCAGGGCCAGGCCAGGCCAGGCCAGGCCAGGCCAGGCCAGGCCAGGCCAGGCCAGGCCAGGCCAGGCCAGGCCAGGCCAGGCCAGGCCAGGCCAGGCCAGGCCAGGCCAGGCCAGGCCAGGCCAGGCCAGGCCAGGCCAGGCCAGGCCAGGCCAGGCCAGGCCAGGCCAGGCCAGGCCAGGCCAGGCCAGGGCCAGGCCAGGCCAGGCCAGGCCAGGCCAGGCCAGGCCAGGCCAGGCCAGGCCAGGCCAGGCCAGGGCCAGGCCAGGCCAGGCCAGGCCAGGCCAGGCCAGGCCAGGCCAGGCCAGGCCAGGCCAGGCCAGGCCAGGCCAGGCCAGGCCAGGCCAGGCCAGGCCAGGCCAGGCCAGGCCAGGGCCAGGCCAGGCCAGGCCAGGCCAGGCCAGGCCAGGGCCAGGCCAGGCCAGGCCAGGCCAGGCCAGGCCAGGCCAGGCCAGGCCAGGCCAGGCCAGGCCAGGCCAGGCCAGGCCAGGCCAGGCCAGGCCAGGCCAGGCCAGGCCAGGGCCAGGCCAGGCCAGGCCAGGCCAGGCCAGGCCAGGCCAGGCCAGGCCAGGCCAGGCCAGGCCAGGCCAGGGCCAGGCCAGGCCAGGCCAGGCCAGGCCAGGCCAGGCCAGGCCAGGCCAGGCCAGGCCAGGCCAGGCCAGGCCAGGCCAGGCCAGGCCAGGCCAGGCCAGGCCAGGCCAGGCCAGGCCAGGCCAGGCCAGGCCAGGCCAGGCCAGGCCAGGCCAGGCCAGGCCAGGCCAGGGCCAGGCCAGGGCCAGGCCAGGCCAGGCCAGGCCAGGCCAGGCCAGGCCAGGCCAGGCCAGGCCAGGCCAGGCCAGGCCAGGCCAGGCCAGGCCAGGCCAGGCCAGGCCAGGCCAGGCCAGGCCAGGCCAGGCCAGGCCAGGCCAGGCCAGGCCAGGCCAGGCCAGGCCAGGGCCAGGCCAGGCCAGGGCCAGGCCAGGCCAGGCCAGGCCAGGCCAGGCCAGGCCAGGCCAGGCCAGGCCAGGCCAGGCCAGGCCAGGCCAGGCCAGGCCAGGCCAGGCCAGGCCAGGCCAGGCCAGGCCAGGCCAGGCCAGGCCAGGCCAGGCCAGGCCAGGCCAGGCCAGGCCAGGCCAGGCCAGGCCAGGCCAGGCCAGGCCAGGCCAGGCCAGGCCAGGCCAGGGCCAGGCCAGGCCAGGCCAGGCCAGGCCAGGCCAGGCCAGGCCAGGCCAGGCCAGGCCAGGCCAGGCCAGGCCAGGCCAGGCCAGGCCAGGCCAGGCCAGGCCAGGCCAGGCCAGGCCAGGCCAGGCCAGGCCAGGCCAGGCCAGGCCAGGCCAGGCCAGGCCAGGCCAGGCCAGGCCAGGCCAGGGCCAGGCCAGGCCAGGCCAGGCCAGGCCAGGCCAGGCCAGGCCAGGCCAGGCCAGGCCAGGCCAGGCCAGGCCAGGCCAGGCCAGGCCAGGCCAGGCCAGGCCAGGCCAGGCCAGGCCAGGCCAGGCCAGGCCAGGCCAGGCCAGGCCAGGCCAGGCCAGGCCAGGCCAGGCCAGGCCAGGCCAGGCCAGGCCAGGCCAGGCCAGGCCAGGCCAGGCCAGGCCAGGGCCAGGCCAGGCCAGGCCAGGCCAGGCCAGGCCAGGCCAGGCCAGGCCAGGCCAGGCCAGGCCAGGCCAGGCCAGGCCAGGCCAGGGCCAGGCCAGGCCAGGCCAGGCCAGGCCAGGCCAGGCCAGGCCAGGCCAGGCCAGGCCAGGCCAGGCCAGGCCAGGCCAGGCCAGGCCAGGCCAGGCCAGGCCAGGCCAGGCCAGGCCAGGCCAGGCCAGGCCAGGCCAGGCCAGGCCAGGCCAGGCCAGGCCAGGCCAGGCCAGGCCAGGCCAGGCCAGGCCAGGCCAGGCCAGGCCAGGCCAGGCCAGGCCAGGCCAGGCCAGGGCCAGGCCAGGCCAGGGCCAGGCCAGGCCAGGCCAGGCCAGGCCAGGCCAGGCCAGGCCAGGCCAGGCCAGGCCAGGCCAGGCCAGGCCAGGCCAGGCCAGGCCAGGCCAGGCCAGGCCAGGCCAGGCCAGGCCAGGCCAGGCCAGGCCAGGCCAGGCCAGGCCAGGCCAGGCCAGGCCAGGCCAGGCCAGGCCAGGCCAGGCCAGGCCAGGCCAGGCCAGGCCAGGCCAGGCCAGGCCAGGCCAGGCCAGGCCAGGCCAGGCCAGGCCAGGCCAGGCCAGGCCAGGCCAGGCCAGGCCAGGCCAGGCCAGGCCAGGGCCAGGCCAGGCCAGGCCAGGCCAGGCCAGGCCAGGCCAGGCCAGGCCAGGCCAGGCCAGGCCAGGCCAGGCCAGGCCAGGCCAGGCCAGGCCAGGCCAGGCCAGGCCAGGCCAGGCCAGGCCAGGCCAGGCCAGGCCAGGCCAGGCCAGGCCAGGCCAGGCCAGGCCAGGCCAGGCCAGGCCAGGCCAGGCCAGGCCAGGCCAGGCCAGGCCAGGCCAGGCCAGGCCAGGCCAGGCCAGGCCAGGCCAGGCCAGGCCAGGCCAGGCCAGGCCAGGCCAGGCCAGGCCAGGCCAGGCCAGGCCAGGCCAGGCCAGGCCAGGCCAGGGCCAGGCCAGGCCAGGCCAGGCCAGGCCAGGCCAGGCCAGGCCAGGCCAGGCCAGGCCAGGCCAGGCCAGGCCAGGCCAGGCCAGGCCAGGCCAGGCCAGGCCAGGCCAGGCCAGGCCAGGCCAGGCCAGGCCAGGCCAGGCCAGGCCAGGCCAGGCCAGGCCAGGCCAGGCCAGGCCAGGCCAGGCCAGGCCAGGCCAGGCCAGGCCAGGCCAGGCCAGGCCAGGCCAGGCCAGGGCCAGGCCAGGCCAGGCCAGGCCAGGCCAGGCCAGGCCAGGCCAGGCCAGGCCAGGCCAGGCCAGGCCAGGCCAGGGCCAGGCCAGGCCAGGCCAGGCCAGGCCAGGCCAGGCCAGGCCAGGCCAGGCCAGGCCAGGCCAGGCCAGGCCAGGCCAGGCCAGGCCAGGCCAGGGCCAGGCCAGGCCAGGCCAGGCCAGGCCAGGCCAGGCCAGGCCAGGCCAGGCCAGGCCAGGCCAGGCCAGGCCAGGCCAGGCCAGGCCAGGCCAGGCCAGGCCAGGCCAGGCCAGGCCAGGCCAGGCCAGGCCAGGCCAGGCCAGGCCAGGCCAGGCCAGGCCAGGCCAGGCCAGGCCAGGCCAGGCCAGGCCAGGCCAGGCCAGGCCAGGCCAGGCCAGGCCAGGCCAGGCCAGGCCAGGCCAGGGCCAGGCCAGGCCAGGCCAGGCCAGGCCAGGCCAGGCCAGGCCAGGCCAGGCCAGGCCAGGCCAGGCCAGGCCAGGCCAGGCCAGGCCAGGCCAGGCCAGGCCAGGCCAGGCCAGGCCAGGCCAGGCCAGGCCAGGCCAGGCCAGGCCAGGCCAGGCCAGGCCAGGCCAGGCCAGGCCAGGCCAGGCCAGGCCAGGCCAGGCCAGGCCAGGCCAGGCCAGGCCAGGCCAGGCCAGGCCAGGCCAGGCCAGGCCAGGCCAGGCCAGGCCAGGCCAGGCCAGGCCAGGCCAGGCCAGGCCAGGGCCAGGCCAGGCCAGGCCAGGCCAGGCCAGGCCAGGCCAGGCCAGGCCAGGCCAGGCCAGGCCAGGCCAGGCCAGGCCAGGCCAGGCCAGGCCAGGCCAGGCCAGGCCAGGCCAGGGCCAGGCCAGGCCAGGCCAGGCCAGGCCAGGCCAGGCCAGGCCAGGCCAGGCCAGGCCAGGCCAGGCCAGGCCAGGCCAGGCCAGGCCAGGCCAGGCCAGGCCAGGCCAGGCCAGGCCAGGCCAGGCCAGGCCAGGCCAGGCCAGGCCAGGCCAGGCCAGGCCAGGCCAGGCCAGGCCAGGCCAGGCCAGGGCCAGGCCAGGCCAGGCCAGGCCAGGCCAGGCCAGGCCAGGCCAGGCCAGGCCAGGCCAGGCCAGGCCAGGCCAGGCCAGGCCAGGCCAGGCCAGGCCAGGCCAGGCCAGGCCAGGCCAGGCCAGGCCAGGCCAGGCCAGGCCAGGCCAGGCCAGGCCAGGCCAGGCCAGGCCAGGCCAGGCCAGGCCAGGCCAGGCCAGGCCAGGCCAGGCCAGGCCAGGCCAGGCCAGGCCAGGCCAGGCCAGGCCAGGCCAGGCCAGGGCCAGGCCAGGCCAGGCCAGGCCAGGCCAGGCCAGGCCAGGCCAGGCCAGGCCAGGCCAGGCCAGGCCAGGCCAGGCCAGGCCAGGGCCAGGCCAGGCCAGGCCAGGCCAGGCCAGGCCAGGCCAGGCCAGGCCAGGCCAGGCCAGGCCAGGCCAGGCCAGGCCAGGCCAGGCCAGGCCAGGCCAGGCCAGGCCAGGCCAGGCCAGGCCAGGCCAGGCCAGGCCAGGCCAGGCCAGGCCAGGCCAGGCCAGGCCAGGGCCAGGCCAGGCCAGGCCAGGCCAGGCCAGGCCAGGCCAGGGCCAGGCCAGGCCAGGCCAGGCCAGGCCAGGCCAGGCCAGGCCAGGCCAGGCCAGGCCAGGCCAGGCCAGGCCAGGCCAGGCCAGGCCAGGCCAGGCCAGGCCAGGCCAGGCCAGGCCAGGCCAGGCCAGGCCAGGCCAGGCCAGGCCAGGCCAGGCCAGGCCAGGCCAGGCCAGGCCAGGCCAGGCCAGGCCAGGGCCAGGCCAGGCCAGGCCAGGCCAGGCCAGGCCAGGCCAGGCCAGGCCAGGCCAGGCCAGGCCAGGCCAGGCCAGGCCAGGCCAGGCCAGGCCAGGCCAGGCCAGGCCAGGCCAGGCCAGGCCAGGCCAGGCCAGGCCAGGCCAGGCCAGGCCAGGCCAGGCCAGGCCAGGCCAGGCCAGGCCAGGCCAGGCCAGGCCAGGCCAGGCCAGGCCAGGCCAGGCCAGGCCAGGCCAGGCCAGGCCAGGCCAGGCCAGGCCAGGCCAGGGCCAGGCCAGGCCAGGCCAGGCCAGGCCAGGCCAGGCCAGGCCAGGCCAGGCCAGGCCAGGCCAGGCCAGGCCAGGCCAGGCCAGGCCAGGCCAGGCCAGGCCAGGCCAGGCCAGGCCAGGCCAGGCCAGGCCAGGCCAGGCCAGGCCAGGCCAGGCCAGGCCAGGCCAGGCCAGGCCAGGCCAGGCCAGGCCAGGCCAGGCCAGGCCAGGCCAGGCCAGGCCAGGGCCAGGCCAGGCCAGGCCAGGCCAGGCCAGGCCAGGCCAGGCCAGGCCAGGCCAGGCCAGGCCAGGCCAGGCCAGGCCAGGCCAGGCCAGGCCAGGCCAGGCCAGGCCAGGCCAGGCCAGGCCAGGGCCAGGCCAGGCCAGGCCAGGCCAGGCCAGGCCAGGCCAGGCCAGGCCAGGCCAGGCCAGGCCAGGCCAGGCCAGGCCAGGCCAGGCCAGGCCAGGCCAGGCCAGGCCAGGCCAGGGCCAGGCCAGGCCAGGCCAGGCCAGGCCAGGCCAGGCCAGGCCAGGCCAGGCCAGGCCAGGCCAGGCCAGGCCAGGCCAGGGCCAGGCCAGGCCAGGCCAGGCCAGGCCAGGCCAGGCCAGGCCAGGCCAGGCCAGGCCAGGCCAGGCCAGGCCAGGCCAGGCCAGGCCAGGCCAGGCCAGGCCAGGCCAGGGCCAGGCCAGGCCAGGCCAGGCCAGGCCAGGCCAGGCCAGGCCAGGCCAGGCCAGGCCAGGCCAGGCCAGGCCAGGCCAGGCCAGGCCAGGCCAGGCCAGGCCAGGCCAGGCCAGGCCAGGCCAGGCCAGGCCAGGCCAGGCCAGGCCAGGCCAGGCCAGGCTCAGGCCAGGCCAGGCCAGGCCAGGCCAGGCCAGGCCAGGCCAGGCCAGGCCAGGCCAGGCCAGGCCAGGCCAGGCCAGGCCAGGCCAGGCCAGGCCAGGGCCAGGCCAGGCCAGGCCAGGCCAGGCCAGGCCAGGCCAGGCCAGGCCAGGCCAGGCCAGGCCAGGCCAGGCCAGGCCAGGCCAGGCCAGGCCAGGCCAGGCCAGGCCAGGCCAGGCCAGGCCAGGCCAGGCCAGGCCAGGCCAGGCCAGGCCAGGCCAGGCCAGGCCAGGCCAGGCCAGGCCAGGCCAGGCCAGGCCAGGCCAGGGCCAGGCCAGGCCAGGCCAGGCCAGGCCAGGCCAGGCCAGGCCAGGCCAGGCCAGGCCAGGCCAGGCCAGGCCAGGCCAGGCCAGGCCAGGCCAGGCCAGGCCAGGCCAGGGCCAGGCCAGGCCAGGCCAGGCCAGGCCAGGCCAGGCCAGGCCAGGCCAGGCCAGGCCAGGCCAGGCCAGGCCAGGCCAGGCCAGGCCAGGCCAGGCCAGGGCCAGGCCAGGCCAGGCCAGGCCAGGCCAGGCCAGGCCAGGCCAGGCCAGGCCAGGCCAGGCCAGGCCAGGCCAGGCCAGGCCAGGCCAGGCCAGGGCCAGGGCCAGGCCAGGCCAGGCCAGGCCAGGCCAGGCCAGGCCAGGCCAGGCCAGGCCAGGCCAGGCCAGGCCAGGCCAGGCCAGGCCAGGCCAGGCCAGGCCAGGCCAGGCCAGGCCAGGCCAGGCCAGGGCCAGGCCAGGCCAGGCCAGGCCAGGCCAGGCCAGGCCAGGCCAGGCCAGGCCAGGCCAGGCCAGGCCAGGCCAGGCCAGGCCAGGCCAGGCCAGGCCAGGCCAGGCCAGGCCAGGCCAGGCCAGGCCAGGCCAGGCCAGGCCAGGCCAGGCCAGGCCAGGGCCAGGCCAGGCCAGGCCAGGCCAGGCCAGGCCAGGCCAGGCCAGGCCAGGCCAGGCCAGGCCAGGCCAGGCCAGGCCAGGCCAGGCCAGGCCAGGCCAGGCCAGGCCAGGCCAGGCCAGGCCAGGGCCAGGCCAGGCCAGGCCAGGCCAGGCCAGGCCAGGCCAGGCCAGGCCAGGCCAGGCCAGGCCAGGCCAGGCCAGGCCAGGCCAGGCCAGGCCAGGCCAGGCCAGGCCAGGCCAGGCCAGGCCAGGCCAGGCCAGGCCAGGCCAGGCCAGGCCAGGCCAGGCCAGGCCAGGCCAGGGCCAGGCCAGGCCAGGCCAGGCCAGGCCAGGCCAGGCCAGGCCAGGCCAGGCCAGGCCAGGCCAGGCCAGGCCAGGCCAGGCCAGGCCAGGCCAGGCCAGGCCAGGCCAGGCCAGGCCAGGCCAGGCCAGGCCAGGCCAGGCCAGGCCAGGCCAGGCCAGGCCAGGCCAGGCCAGGCCAGGCCAGGCCAGGCCAGGCCAGGCCAGGCCAGGCCAGGCCAGGCCAGGCCAGGCCAGGCCAGGCCAGGCCAGGCCAGGCCAGGCCAGGCCAGGCCAGGCCAGGCCAGGCCAGGCCAGGCCAGGCCAGGCCAGGCCAGGCCAGGCCAGGCCAGGCCAGGCCAGGCCAGGCCAGGCCAGGCCAGGCCAGGCCAGGGCCAGGCCAGGCCAGGCCAGGCCAGGCCAGGCCAGGCCAGGCCAGGCCAGGCCAGGCCAGGCCAGGCCAGGCCAGGCCAGGCCAGGCCAGGCCAGGCCAGGCCAGGCCAGGCCAGGCCAGGCCAGGGCCAGGCCAGGCCAGGCCAGGCCAGGCCAGGCCAGGCCAGGCCAGGCCAGGCCAGGCCAGGCCAGGCCAGGCCAGGCCAGGCCAGGCCAGGCCAGGCCAGGCCAGGCCAGGCCAGGGCCAGGCCAGGCCAGGCCAGGCCAGGCCAGGCCAGGCCAGGCCAGGCCAGGCCAGGCCAGGCCAGGCCAGGCCAGGCCAGGCCAGGCCAGGCCAGGCCAGGCCAGGCCAGGCCAGGCCAGGCCAGGCCAGGCCAGGCCAGGCCAGGCCAGGGCCAGGCCAGGCCAGGCCAGGCCAGGCCAGGCCAGGCCAGGCCAGGCCAGGCCAGGCCAGGCCAGGCCAGGCCAGGCCAGGCCAGGCCAGGCCAGGGCCAGGCCAGGCCAGGCCAGGCCAGGCCAGGCCAGGCCAGGCCAGGCCAGGCCAGGCCAGGCCAGGCCAGGCCAGGCCAGGCCAGGCCAGGCCAGGCCAGGCCAGGCCAGGCCAGGCCAGGCCAGGCCAGGCCAGGCCAGGCCAGGCCAGGCCAGGCCAGGCCAGGCCAGGCCAGGCCAGGCCAGGCCAGGCCAGGCCAGGCCAGGCCAGGCCAGGCCAGGCCAGGCCAGGCCAGGCCAGGCCAGGCCAGGCCAGGCCAGGCCAGGCCAGGCCAGGCCAGGGCCAGGCCAGGCCAGGCCAGGCCAGGCCAGGCCAGGCCAGGCCAGGCCAGGCCAGGCCAGGCCAGGCCAGGCCAGGCCAGGCCAGGCCAGGCCAGGCCAGGCCAGGCCAGGCCAGGCCAGGCCAGGCCAGGCCAGGCCAGGCCAGGCCAGGCCAGGCCAGGCCAGGGCCAGGCCAGGCCAGGGCCAGGCCAGGCCAGGCCAGGCCAGGCCAGGCCAGGCCAGGCCAGGCCAGGCCAGGCCAGGCCAGGCCAGGCCAGGCCAGGCCAGGCCAGGCCAGGCCAGGCCAGGCCAGGCCAGGCCAGGCCAGGCCAGGCCAGGCCAGGCCAGGCCAGGCCAGGCCAGGCCAGGCCAGGCCAGGCCAGGCCAGGCCAGGCCAGGCCAGGCCAGGCCAGGCCAGGGCCAGGCCAGGCCAGGCCAGGCCAGGCCAGGCCAGGCCAGGCCAGGCCAGGCCAGGCCAGGCCAGGCCAGGCCAGGGCCAGGCCAGGCCAGGCCAGGCCAGGGCCAGGCCAGGCCAGGCCAGGCCAGGCCAGGCCAGGCCAGGCCAGGCCAGGCCAGGCCAGGCCAGGCCAGGCCAGGCCAGGCCAGGCCAGGCCAGGCCAGGCCAGGGCCAGGCCAGGCCAGGCCAGGCCAGGCCAGGCCAGGCCAGGCCAGGCCAGGCCAGGCCAGGCCAGGCCAGGCCAGGCCAGGCCAGGCCAGGCCAGGCCAGGCCAGGCCAGGCCAGGCCAGGCCAGGCCAGGCCAGGCCAGGCCAGGCCAGGCCAGGCCAGGCCAGGGCCAGGCCAGGCCAGGCCAGGCCAGGCCAGGCCAGGCCAGGGCCAGGCCAGGCCAGGCCAGGGCCAGGCCAGGCCAGGCCAGGCCAGGCCAGGCCAGGCCAGGCCAGGCCAGGCCAGGGCCAGGCCAGGCCAGGCCAGGCCAGGCCAGGCCAGGCCAGGCCAGGCCAGGCCAGGCCAGGCCAGGCCAGGCCAGGCCAGGCCAGGCCAGGCCAGGCCAGGCCAGGCCAGGCCAGGGCCAGGCCAGGCCAGGCCAGGCCAGGCCAGGCCAGGCCAGGCCAGGCCAGGCCAGGCCAGGCCAGGCCAGGCCAGGCCAGGCCAGGCCAGGCCAGGCCAGGCCAGGCCAGGGCCAGGCCAGGCCAGGCCAGGCCAGGCCAGGCCAGGCCAGGCCAGGCCAGGCCAGGCCAGGCCAGGCCAGGCCAGGCCAGGCCAGGCCAGGCCAGGCCAGGCCAGGCCAGGCCAGGCCAGGCCAGGCCAGGCCAGGGCCAGGCCAGGCCAGGCCAGGCCAGGCCAGGCCAGGCCAGGCCAGGCCAGGCCAGGCCAGGCCAGGCCAGGCCAGGCCAGGCCAGGCCAGGCCAGGCCAGGCCAGGCCAGGCCAGGCCAGGCCAGGCCAGGCCAGGCCAGGGCCAGGCCAGGGCCAGGCCAGGCCAGGCCAGGCCAGGCCAGGCCAGGCCAGGCCAGGGCCAGGCCAGGCCAGGCCAGGCCAGGCCAGGCCAGGCCAGGCCAGGCCAGGCCAGGCCAGGCCAGGCCAGGCCAGGCCAGGCCAGGCCAGGCCAGGCCAGGCCAGGCCAGGCCAGGCCAGGCCAGGCCAGGCCAGGCCAGGCCAGGGCCAGGCCAGGCCAGGCCAGGCCAGGCCAGGCCAGGCCAGGCCAGGCCAGGCCAGGCCAGGCCAGGCCAGGCCAGGCCAGGCCAGGCCAGGCCAGGCCAGGCCAGGCCAGGCCAGGCCAGGCCAGGCCAGGCCAGGCCAGGCCAGGCCAGGCCAGGCCAGGCCAGGCCAGGGCCAGGCCAGGCCAGGCCAGGCCAGGCCAGGCCAGGCCAGGCCAGGCCAGGCCAGGCCAGGCCAGGCCAGGCCAGGCCAGGCCAGGCCAGGCCAGGCCAGGGCCAGGCCAGGCCAGGCCAGGCCAGGCCAGGCCAGGCCAGGCCAGGCCAGGCCAGGCCAGGCCAGGCCAGGCCAGGCCAGGCCAGGCCAGGCCAGGGCCAGGCCAGGCCAGGCCAGGCCAGGCCAGGCCAGGCCAGGCCAGGGCCAGGCCAGGCCAGGCCAGGCCAGGCCAGGCCAGGCCAGGCCAGGCCAGGCCAGGCCAGGCCAGGCCAGGCCAGGCCAGGCCAGGCCAGGCCAGGCTCAGGCCAGGCCAGGCCAGGCCAGGCCAGGCCAGGCCAGGCCAGGCCAGGCCAGGCCAGGCCAGGCCAGGCCAGGCCAGGCCAGGCCAGGCCAGGCCAGGCCAGGCCAGGCCAGGCCAGGCCAGGCCAGGCCAGGCCAGGCCAGGCCAGGCCAGGCCAGGCCAGGCCAGGCCAGGCCAGGCCAGGCCAGGCCAGGGCCAGGCCAGGCCAGGCCAGGCCAGGCCAGGCCAGGCCAGGCCAGGCCAGGCCAGGCCAGGCCAGGCCAGGCCAGGCCAGGCCAGGCCAGGCCAGGCCAGGCCAGGCCAGGCCAGGCCAGGCCAGGCCAGGCCAGGCCAGGCCAGGCCAGGCCAGGCCAGGCCAGGCCAGGCCAGGCCAGGCCAGGCCAGGCCAGGCCAGGCCAGGCCAGGCCAGGCCAGGCCAGGCCAGGCCAGGCCAGGCCAGGCCAGGCCAGGCCAGGCCAGGCCAGGCCAGGCCAGGCCAGGCCAGGCCAGGCCAGGCCAGGCCAGGCCAGGCCAGGCCAGGGCCAGGCCAGGCCAGGCCAGGCCAGGCCAGGCCAGGCCAGGCCAGGCCAGGCCAGGCCAGGCCAGGCCAGGCCAGGCCAGGCCAGGCCAGGCCAGGCCAGGCCAGGCCAGGCCAGGCCAGGCCAGGCCAGGGCCAGGCCAGGCCAGGCCAGGCCAGGCCAGGCCAGGCCAGGCCAGGCCAGGCCAGGCCAGGCCAGGGCCAGGCCAGGCCAGGCCAGGCCAGGCCAGGCCAGGCCAGGCCAGGCCAGGCCAGGCCAGGGCCAGGCCAGGCCAGGCCAGGCCAGGCCAGGCCAGGCCAGGCCAGGCCAGGCCAGGCCAGGCCAGGCCAGGCCAGGGCCAGGCCAGGCCAGGCCAGGCCAGGCCAGGCCAGGCCAGGCCAGGCCAGGGCCAGGCCAGGCCAGGCCAGGCCAGGCCAGGCCAGGCCAGGCCAGGCCAGGCCAGGCCAGGCCAGGCCAGGCCAGGCCAGGCCAGGCCAGGCCAGGCCAGGCCAGGCCAGGCCAGGCCAGGCCAGGCCAGGCCAGGCCAGGCCAGGCCAGGCCAGGCCAGGCCAGGCCAGGCCAGGCCAGGGCCAGGCCAGGCCAGGCCAGGCCAGGCCAGGCCAGGCCAGGCCAGGCCAGGCCAGGCCAGGCCAGGCCAGGCCAGGCCAGGCCAGGCCAGGCCAGGCCAGGCCAGGCCAGGCCAGGCCAGGCCAGGCCAGGCCAGGCCAGGCCAGGGCCAGGCCAGGCCAGGCCAGGGGCCAGGCCAGGCCAGGCCAGGCCAGGCCAGGCCAGGCCAGGCCAGGCCAGGCCAGGCCAGGCCAGGCCAGGCCAGGCCAGGCCAGGCCAGGCCAGGGCCAGGCCAGGCCAGGCCAGGCCAGGCCAGGCCAGGCCAGGCCAGGCCAGGCCAGGCCAGGCTCAGGCCAGGCCAGGCCAGGCCAGGGCCAGGCCAGGCCAGGCCAGGCCAGGCCAGGCCAGGCCAGGCCAGGCCAGGCCAGGCCAGGCCAGGCCAGGCCAGGCCAGGCCAGGCCAGGCCAGGCCAGGCCAGGCCAGGCCAGGGCCAGGCCAGGCCAGGCCAGGCCAGGCCAGGCCAGGCCAGGCCAGGCCAGGCCAGGCCAGGCCAGGCCAGGCCAGGGCCAGGCCAGGCCAGGCCAGGCCAGGCCAGGCCAGGCCAGGCCAGGCCAGGCCAGGCCAGGCCAGGCCAGGCCAGGCCAGGCCAGGCCAGGCCAGGGCCAGGCCAGGCCAGGCCAGGCCAGGCCAGGCCAGGCCAGGCCAGGGCCAGGCCAGGCCAGGCCAGGCCAGGCCAGGCCAGGCCAGGCCAGGCCAGGCCAGGCCAGGCCAGGCCAGGCCAGGCCAGGCCAGGCCAGGCCAGGCCAGGCCAGGCCAGGCCAGGCCAGGCCAGGCCAGGCCAGGCCAGGCCAGGCCAGGCCAGGCCAGGCCAGGCCAGGCCAGGCCAGGCCAGGCCAGGCCAGGCCAGGCCAGGCCAGGCCAGGCCAGGCCAGGCCAGGCCAGGGCCAGGCCAGGCCAGGCCAGGCCAGGCCAGGCCAGGCCAGGGCCAGGCCAGGCCAGGCCAGGCCAGGCCAGGCCAGGCCAGGCCAGGCCAGGCCAGGCCAGGCCAGGCCAGGCCAGGCCAGGCCAGGCCAGGCCAGGCCAGGCCAGGCCAGGCCAGGCCAGGCCAGGCCAGGCCAGGCCAGGCCAGGCCAGGCCAGGCCAGGCCAGGCCAGGCCAGGCCAGGCCAGGCCAGGCCAGGCCAGGCCAGGGCCAGGCCAGGCCAGGCCAGGCCAGGCCAGGCCAGGCCAGGCCAGGCCAGGCCAGGCCAGGGCCAGGCCAGGCCAGGCCAGGCCAGGCCAGGCCAGGCCAGGCCAGGCCAGGCCAGGCCAGGCCAGGCCAGGCCAGGCCAGGCCAGGCCAGGCCAGGCCAGGCCAGGCCAGGCCAGGCCAGGCCAGGCCAGGCCAGGCCAGGCCAGGCCAGGCCAGGCCAGGCCAGGCCAGGGCCAGGCCAGGCCAGGCCAGGCCAGGCCAGGCCAGGCCAGGCCAGGCCAGGCCAGGCCAGGCCAGGCCAGGCCAGGCCAGGCCAGGCCAGGCCAGGCCAGGCCAGGCCAGGGCCAGGCCAGGCCAGGCCAGGCCAGGCCAGGCCAGGCCAGGCCAGGCCAGGCCAGGCCAGGCCAGGCCAGGCCAGGCCAGGCCAGGCCAGGCCAGGCCAGGCCAGGCCAGGCCAGGCCAGGCCAGGCCAGGCCAGGCCAGGCCAGGCCAGGCCAGGCCAGGCCAGGCCAGGCCAGGCCAGGCCAGGCCAGGCCAGGCCAGGCCAGGCCAGGCCAGGCCAGGCCAGGCCAGGCCAGGCCAGGCCAGGCCAGGCCAGGCCAGGCCAGGCCAGGCCAGGCCAGGCCAGGGCCAGGCCAGGCCAGGCCAGGCCAGGCCAGGCCAGGCCAGGCCAGGCCAGGCCAGGCCAGGCCAGGCCAGGCCAGGCCAGGCCAGGCCAGGCCAGGCCAGGCCAGGCCAGGGCCAGGCCAGGCCAGGCCAGGCCAGGCCAGGCCAGGCCAGGCCAGGCCAGGCCAGGCCAGGCCAGGCCAGGCCAGGCCAGGCCAGGCCAGGCCAGGCCAGGCCAGGCCAGGCCAGGCCAGGCCAGGCCAGGCCAGGCCAGGCCAGGCCAGGCCAGGCCAGGCCAGGCCAGGCCAGGCCAGGCCAGGCCAGGCCAGGCCAGGCCAGGCCAGGCCAGGCCAGGCCAGGCCAGGCCAGGCCAGGCCAGGCCAGGCCAGGCCAGGCCAGGCCAGGCCAGGCCAGGCCAGGCCAGGCCAGGCCAGGCCAGGCCAGGCCAGGCCAGGCCAGGCCAGGCCAGGCCAGGCCAGGCCAGGCCAGGCCAGGCCAGGCCAGGCCAGGCCAGGCCAGGCCAGGCCAGGCCAGGGCCAGGCCAGGCCAGGCCAGGCCAGGCCAGGCCAGGCCAGGCCAGGCCAGGCCAGGCCAGGCCAGGCCAGGCCAGGCCAGGCCAGGCCAGGCCAGGCCAGGCCAGGCCAGGCCAGGCCAGGGCCAGGCCAGGCCAGGCCAGGCCAGGCCAGGGCCAGGCCAGGCCAGGCCAGGCCAGGCCAGGCCAGGCCAGGCCAGGCCAGGCCAGGCCAGGCCAGGCCAGGCCAGGCCAGGCCAGGCCAGGCCAGGCCAGGCCAGGCCAGGCCAGGGCCAGGCCAGGCCAGGCCAGGCCAGGCCAGGCCAGGCCAGGCCAGGCCAGGCCAGGCCAGGCCAGGCCAGGCCAGGCCAGGCCAGGCCAGGCCAGGCCAGGCCAGGCCAGGCCAGGCCAGGCCAGGCCAGGCCAGGCCAGGCCAGGCCAGGCCAGGCCAGGCCAGGCCAGGCCAGGCCAGGCCAGGCCAGGCCAGGCCAGGCCAGGCCAGGCCAGGCCAGGCCAGGCCAGGCCAGGCCAGGCCAGGCCAGGCCAGGCCAGGCCAGGCCAGGCCAGGCCAGGCCAGGCCAGGCCAGGCCAGGCCAGGCCAGGCCAGGCCAGGCCAGGCCAGGCCAGGCCAGGCCAGGCCAGGCCAGGCCAGGCCAGGCCAGGCCAGGCCAGGCCAGGCCAGGCCAGGCCAGGCCAGGCCAGGCCAGGCCAGGCCAGGCCAGGCCAGGGCCAGGCCAGGCCAGGCCAGGCCAGGCCAGGCCAGGCCAGGCCAGGCCAGGCCAGGCCAGGCCAGGCCAGGCCAGGCCAGGCCAGGCCAGGCCAGGCCAGGCCAGGCCAGGCCAGGCCAGGCCAGGCCAGGCCAGGCCAGGCCAGGCCAGGCCAGGCCAGGCCAGGCCAGGCCAGGCCAGGCCAGGCCAGGCCAGGCCAGGCCAGGCCAGGCCAGGCCAGGCCAGGCCAGGCCAGGCCAGGCCAGGCCAGGCCAGGCCAGGCCAGGCCAGGCCAGGCCAGGCCAGGCCAGGCCAGGGCCAGGCCAGGCCAGGCCAGGCCAGGCCAGGCCAGGCCAGGCCAGGCCAGGCCAGGCCAGGCCAGGCCAGGGCCAGGCCAGGCCAGGCCAGGCCAGGCCAGGCCAGGCCAGGCCAGGCCAGGCCAGGCCAGGCCAGGCCAGGCCAGGCCAGGCCAGGCCAGGCCAGGCCAGGCCAGGCCAGGCCAGGCCAGGCCAGGCCAGGCCAGGCCAGGCCAGGCCAGGCCAGGCCAGGGCCAGGCCAGGCCAGGCCAGGCCAGGCCAGGCCAGGCCAGGCCAGGCCAGGGCCAGGCCAGGCCAGGCCAGGCCAGGCCAGGCCAGGCCAGGCCAGGCCAGGCCAGGCCAGGCCAGGCCAGGCCAGGCCAGGCCAGGCCAGGCCAGGCCAGGCCAGGCCAGGCCAGGCCAGGCCAGGCCAGGCCAGGCCAGGCCAGGCCAGGCCAGGCCAGGCCAGGCCAGGCCAGGCCAGGCCAGGCCAGGCCAGGCCAGGGCCAGGCCAGGCCAGGCCAGGCCAGGCCAGGCCAGGCCAGGCCAGGCCAGGCCAGGCCAGGCCAGGCCAGGCCAGGCCAGGCCAGGCCAGGGCCAGGCCAGGCCAGGCCAGGCCAGGCCAGGCCAGGCCAGGCCAGGCCAGGCCAGGCCAGGCCAGGCCAGGCCAGGCCAGGCCAGGCCAGGCCAGGCCAGGCCAGGCCAGGCCAGGCCAGGCCAGGCCAGGCCAGGCCAGGCCAGGCCAGGCCAGGCCAGGCCAGGCCAGGCCAGGCCAGGCCAGGCCAGGCCAGGCCAGGCCAGGCCAGGCCAGGCCAGGGCCAGGCCAGGCCAGGCCAGGCCAGGCCAGGGCCAGGCCAGGCCAGGCCAGGCCAGGCCAGGCCAGGCCAGGCCAGGCCAGGCCAGGCCAGGCCAGGCCAGGCCAGGCCAGGCCAGGGCCAGGCCAGGCCAGGCCAGGCCAGGCCAGGCCAGGCCAGGCCAGGCCAGGCCAGGCCAGGCCAGGCCAGGCCAGGCCAGGGCCAGGCCAGGCCAGGCCAGGCCAGGGCCAGGCCAGGCCAGGCCAGGCCAGGCCAGGCCAGGCCAGGCCAGGCCAGGCCAGGCCAGGCCAGGCCAGGCCAGGCCAGGCCAGGCCAGGCCAGGCCAGGCCAGGCCAGGCCAGGCCAGGCCAGGCCAGGCCAGGCCAGGCCAGGCCAGGCCAGGCCAGGCCAGGGCCAGGCCAGGCCAGGCCAGGCCAGGCCAGGCCAGGCCAGGCCAGGGCCAGGCCAGGCCAGGCCAGGCCAGGGCCAGGCCAGGCCAGGCCAGGCCAGGCTCAGGCCAGGCCAGGCCAGGCCAGGCCAGGCCAGGCCAGGGCCAGGCCAGGCCAGGCCAGGCCAGGCCAGGCCAGGCCAGGCCAGGCCAGGCCAGGCCAGGCCAGGCCAGGCCAGGCCAGGCCAGGCCAGGCCAGGCCAGGCCAGGCCAGGCCAGGCCAGGCCAGGCCAGGCCAGGCCAGGCCAGGCCAGGCCAGGCCAGGCCAGGCCAGGCCAGGCCAGGCCAGGCCAGGCCAGGCCAGGCCAGGCCAGGGCCAGGCCAGGCCAGGCCAGGCCAGGGCCAGGCCAGGCCAGGCCAGGCCAGGCCAGGCCAGGCCAGGCCAGGCCAGGCCAGGCCAGGCCAGGCCAGGGCCAGGCCAGGCCAGGCCAGGCCAGGCCAGGCCAGGCCAGGGCCAGGCCAGGCCAGGCCAGGCCAGGCCAGGCCAGGCCAGGCCAGGCCAGGCCAGGCCAGGCCAGGCCAGGCCAGGCCAGGCCAGGCCAGGCCAGGCCAGGCCAGGCCAGGCCAGGCCAGGCCAGGCCAGGCCAGGCCAGGCCAGGCCAGGCCAGGCCAGGCCAGGGCCAGGCCAGGCCAGGCCAGGCCAGGCCAGGCCAGGCCAGGGCCAGGCCAGGCCAGGCCAGGCCAGGCCAGGCCAGGCCAGGCCAGGCCAGGCCAGGCCAGGCCAGGCCAGGCCAGGCCAGGCCAGGCCAGGCCAGGCCAGGCCAGGCCAGGCCAGGCCAGGCCAGGCCAGGCCAGGCCAGGCCAGGCCAGGCCAGGCCAGGCCAGGCCAGGCCAGGCCAGGCCAGGCCAGGCCAGGCCAGGCCAGGCCAGGCCAGGCCAGGCCAGGCCAGGCCAGGGCCAGGCCAGGCCAGGCCAGGCCAGGGCCAGGCCAGGCCAGGGCCAGGGCCAGGCCAGGCCAGGCCAGGCCAGGGCCAGGCCAGGCGCAGGCCAGGCCAGGCCAGGCCAGGCCAGGCTCAGGCCAGGCCAGGCCAGGGCCAGGCCAGGCCAGGCCAGGCCAGGCCAGGCCAGGCCAGGCCAGGCCAGGCCAGGCCAGGCCAGGGCCAGGCCAGGCCAGGCCAGGCCAGGCCAGGCCAGGCCAGGCCAGGCCAGGCCAGGCCAGGCCAGGCCAGGCCAGGCCAGGCCAGGCCAGGCCAGGCCAGGCCAGGCCAGGCCAGGCCAGGCCAGGCCAGGCCAGGGGCCAGGCCAGGGCCAGGCCAGGCCAGGCCAGGGCCAGGCCAGGCCAGGCCAGGCCAGGCCAGGCCAGGCCAGGCCAGGCCAGGCCAGGCCAGGCCAGGCCAGGCCAGGGCCAGGCCAGGCCAGGCCAGGCCAGGCCAGGCCAGGCCAGGCCAGGCCAGGCCAGGCCAGGCCAGGCCAGGCCAGGCCAGGCCAGGGGCCAGGCCAGGCCAGGCCAGGCCAGGCCAGGCCAGGGCCAGGCCAGGCCAGGCCAGGCCAGGCCAGGCCAGGCCAGGCCAGGCCAGGCCAGGCCAGGCCAGGCCAGGCCAGGGCCAGGCCAGGCCAGGCCAGGCCAGGCCAGGCCAGGCCAGGGCCAGGCCAGGCCAGGCCAGGCCAGGCCAGGCCAGGCCAGGCCAGGGCCAGGCCAGGCCAGGCCAGGCCAGGCCAGGCCAGGCCAGGCCAGGCCAGGCCAGGCCAGGCCAGGCCAGGCCAGGCCAGGCCAGGCCAGGCCAGGCCAGGCCAGGCCAGGCCAGGCCAGGCCAGGCCAGGCCAGGCCAGGCCAGGCCAGGCCAGGCCAGGCCAGGCCAGGCCAGGCCAGGCCAGGCTCAGGCCAGGCCAGGCCAGGCCAGGCCAGGCCAGGCCAGGCCAGGCCAGGCCAGGCCAGGCCAGGCCAGGCCAGGCCAGGCCAGGCCAGGGCCAGGCCAGGCCAGGCCAGGCCAGGCCAGGCCAGGCCAGGCCAGGCCAGGCCAGGCCAGGCCAGGCCAGGCCAGGCCAGGCCAGGCCAGGCCAGGCCAGGCCAGGCCAGGCCAGGCCAGGCCAGGCCAGGCCAGGCCAGGCCAGGCCAGGCCAGGCCAGGCCAGGCCAGGCCAGGCCAGGCCAGGCCAGGCCAGGCCAGGCCAGGCCAGGCCAGGCCAGGCCAGGCCAGGCCAGGCCAGGCCAGGCCAGGCCAGGCCAGGCCAGGCCAGGCCAGGCCAGGCCAGGCCAGGCCAGGCCAGGCCAGGCCAGGCCAGGCCAGGCCAGGCCAGGCCAGGCCAGGCCAGGCCAGGGCCAGGCCAGGCCAGGCCAGGCCAGGCCAGGCCAGGCCAGGCCAGGCCAGGCCAGGCCAGGCCAGGCCAGGCCAGGCCAGGCCAGGCCAGGCCAGGCCAGGCCAGGCCAGGCCAGGCCAGGGCCAGGCCAGGCCAGGCCAGGCCAGGCCAGGCCAGGCCAGGCCAGGCCAGGCCAGGCCAGGCCAGGCCAGGCCAGGCCAGGCCAGGCCAGGCCAGGCCAGGCCAGGCCAGGCCAGGCCAGGCCAGGCCAGGCCAGGCCAGGCCAGGCCAGGCCAGGCCAGGCCAGGCCAGGCCAGGCCAGGCCAGGGCCAGGCCAGGCCAGGCTCAGGCCAGGCCAGGCCAGGCCAGGCCAGGGCCAGGCCAGGCCAGGCCAGGCCAGGGCCAGGCCAGGCCAGGCCAGGCCAGGCCAGGCCAGGCCAGGCCAGGCCAGGGCCAGGCCAGGCCAGGCCAGGCCAGGCCAGGCCAGGCCAGGCCAGGCCAGGCCAGGCCAGGCCAGGCCAGGCCAGGCCAGGCCAGGCCAGGCCAGGCCAGGCCAGGCCAGGCCAGGCCAGGCCAGGCCAGGCCAGGCCAGGCCAGGCCAGGCCAGGCCAGGCCAGGCCAGGCCAGGCCAGGCCAGGCCAGGCCAGGCCAGGCCAGGCCAGGCCAGGCCAGGCCAGGCCAGGCCAGGCCAGGCCAGGCCAGGCCAGGCCAGGCCAGGCCAGGCCAGGCCAGGCCAGGCCAGGCCAGGCCAGGCCAGGCCAGGCCAGGCCAGGCCAGGCCAGGCCAGGCCAGGCCAGGCCAGGCCAGGCCAGGCCAGGCCAGGCCAGGCCAGGCCAGGCCAGGCCAGGCCAGGCCAGGCCAGGCCAGGCCAGGCCAGGCCAGGCCAGGCCAGGCCAGGCCAGGCCAGGCCAGGCCAGGCCAGGCCAGGCCAGGCCAGGCCAGGCCAGGCCAGGCCAGGGCCAGGCCAGGCCAGGCCAGGGCCAGGCCAGGCCAGGCCAGGCCAGGCCAGGCCAGGCCAGGCCAGGCCAGGCCAGGCCAGGCCAGGCCAGGCCAGGGCCAGGCCAGGCCAGGCCAGGCCAGGCCAGGCCAGGCCAGGCCAGGCCAGGCCAGGCCAGGCCAGGCCAGGCCAGGCCAGGCCAGGCCAGGCCAGGCCAGGCCAGGCCAGGCCAGGCCAGGCCAGGCCAGGCCAGGCCAGGCCAGGCCAGGCCAGGCCAGGCCAGGCCAGGCCAGGCCAGGCCAGGCCAGGCCAGGCCAGGGCCAGGCCAGGCCAGGCCAGGCCAGGCCAGGCCAGGCCAGGCCAGGCCAGGCCAGGCCAGGCCAGGCCAGGCCAGGCCAGGCCAGGCCAGGGCCAGGCCAGGCCAGGCCAGGCCAGGCCAGGCCAGGCCAGGCCAGGCCAGGCCAGGCCAGGCCAGGCCAGGCCAGGCCAGGCCAGGCCAGGCCAGGCCAGGCCAGGCCAGGCCAGGCCAGGCCAGGCCAGGCCAGGCCAGGCCAGGCCAGGCCAGGCCAGGCCAGGCCAGGCCAGGCCAGGCCAGGCCAGGGCCAGGCCAGGCCAGGCCAGGCCAGGCCAGGCCAGGCCAGGCCAGGCCAGGCCAGGCCAGGCCAGGCCAGGCCAGGCCAGGCCAGGCCAGGCTCAGGCCAGGCCAGGCCAGGGCCAGGCCAGGCCAGGCCAGGCCAGGGCCAGGCCAGGCCAGGCCAGGCCAGGCCAGGCCAGGGCCAGGCCAGGCCAGGGCCAGGCCAGGCCAGGCCAGGCCAGGGCCAGGTTAGGCCAGGC